>NW_024883564.1:0-70039 GCF_019059575.1 Amphibalanus amphitrite
GCTTTCGGCCATGGCCTTTATCAAACCAACGTGATAACAATGTTAAAAGACGATCCTGTCTGTCTGCCATTTTTCAAAAACCGATTGTCATTTTTCAAAAACCGATTGTCTACATCGGACACTATGTAGACAATCGGTCTATCTAATAGTTTGCCCTTATGAGTAGCGCCTTTCCTAAAATATCACGATCTTCGGTTTTTGAAAAATGGCAGACAGATTATTCACAGGATCGTCTTTTAACATTGTTATCACGTTGGTTTGATAAAGGCCAGTGGCCGAAAGCTCACCGTTTTTTAAAATATATTATTCGGCTTTTTACATTTTTGATGTCGAGGAAAAGGTCAACTCTTTTATTTATCTAATTATACAACCTAGGGTACCCCTAAATCTAGTTTTCTCATCGGTTTTAGGCCACTTATTTCTCAGACCTTGGCCTTTTCAACGAAAAAAAAAGAAGAAAATATTTGCAAAAAAAGTGAGGTATTCCGTCTCAGCTGAGTGAAGAAACTAACCGTTTTGGCAGCCTGGAATAAAGGTTTTAAGCTGCCAAATGAGTTGCCGAGTCAGTAAAATAGGTAGATTTTTCACTCACATGCTTTCTTCCTTTGTGACTCACAACCCCTAATTTGGGGAGGACAAGCTGCCCCAACGGTTCCTGGCCTCATGAAAAGTTGTGAAGCACCGCCCCCACGGCCCCAGAGTTGTGAGGGCAAGCTTCCCCCACTGCCCTCTCCCCCGGTTCCCGCGCCTATGTATGAATCTATGAAATTGTGTTGGTAGATTTTCGATTTCGATTCCTCCAGCTGGGGGGGCTCAAATACATTACGAGCCCCCCCAGCCGAAAAGTTGGAGGGGCTCAGCCCCCCCTAGCCCCCCCGGTTCCCGCGCCACTGCTTATTTCTATGCTAAGATGGCTCTAGCGTATCCGGCAAATAAAATGGGCATAGGTATAAATACGCATAAAAAAATAAGTTAACATAGACTTGGGTATAACCACGGATCACATACTGCCCGGGCCTATAAGGTGTCACATAAGGTGATCCGTGGTATAACTAATGGTCAGAAGAGGGCAAGCAGCGCGCTTGGGATGAGGCGTTCTCTAAGACGTCTCAGCAGCGTCTGCTGGATGGGGCAAACCAGGTGGTCCGGGTGCGTCTTCTTGCTGCCGCAGAGCCCCACACCGCCGCCTGGGTGCAAGCCCTCCCAGTCACCAGTCTGGGACTCCACCTGGAGGACGAAACCGTCCGGGTAGCAGTGGCGCTGCGACTCGGGGCACCGGTATGTGACCGCACAACTGCCAGCTCTGCCGTCGTCCTGCTGATCGACTGGGCCACCACGGTCTCTCCTGTGCCAAGAGTGCTGGCCGCCACGCACGTCACGCCAACCTTAATGACGTGCTGCGGCGGGCACTCAGCAGCACAGGGCTCGAGTGTTTTAGAGCCCACCGGCCTTGACAGAGGTGACGGCCGACGTCCCGATGGGATAACGCTCTCCCCTTTCAGCCGAGGAATGAGCCTGATATGGGACGCCACCTGCTGCGACACCTTCTCTGCAACTGCTGTCATCAGCTCTGCCTTGAGTCCTGGTAGCGCCGCTAGATGTGTGAAGAAATAGACATCTGACAATTGGCTGACTTCCCTGCCTCCCGGCCGCTACTCAGGTCCACCACTCGCCGTTGTCAGTGCACGGTTTTTCTAGCAAGCTCCAGCCTAGTATTGATCTTATTCAGTATTTACGGTACGAAGATTTGATAACGGAATGTGACGTTTCCACATCATGCTTGATGGTTGAAGTTTGCAACGTTAACAACTACCAAGTCAAGTCGCCGCCCCAGTCATCTGGCACGTCTCTGTCATCGAATAAAGCCAATGAACAAGAAAGTTATTATTTTCCAGCATAAATGAAAATATATAACACTGCTACAGGCGGTACGCGGATGTCATGCACTACACACAACGATTCAATCGAATAAAAACTGGATTAACCATAAATAATAACAGTACAGCACTGGATTAACCATAAATAATAACAGTACAGCACCAAACACTTGAGATGCACATTATAGTACTTTAGAATTTAGATGCACAGAGGAGTAATGAGACTAAAAGTTTTAGCACGCCCTATCTTAAAAATATTGAACGAGATATTTCCACAGTGCAAAAACAAAACCGAAATCCGACATAAAACCGATTCCAGGTTCAATGTCCACAGATTTAAAAACAAAACTTTCAAGTGCCCCCATGGTAAAAAAAAAATGACCAAAGACGGAATTGTAACAAAGAATAAATAAAGATATGTGCGGCAAACGAAGAGCGGCACTGGACGAGCGTCTGCCCAAAGTAGGCGCCCAGAGTTACTCCTTAGCCCAGCGGGCAGCAGCAAATGAATTACAGCCAAAGGAAGAATATGCATTAGTCTATTAAGGCTCATCGCACCATGACGAGGCACAGCTCGGATAACGCGATTCGCCTGCGTCCTCCAGGCGAGAAGCACCTCGAGTAGGCTGCCGTGTCTTGACCAACTGCCGCATCCGTCGTCCGCGCCGCAGGCCTCCCAGCGGCGCATCGGCCGTCGACCGGCGTGGGGCCCGGATGTGACTAGTGCAGCTCCGTGGGGTGCCCTGCCGCGCTCTGCCGAGTGTGCAGAGAGCAGGTAGACTGGTGGCGGTGAAGAAAACAAGCTGTTATCTTCTTTCGGGATCTGTAAAGAAGCATTCCACTAAAAACTACATCCAAAACGTTTTCATATTTTTTTACAGAACACAATGCAGTAGCCAAAATAGATATGAAGTATGTGAAGACAACAGTCTACTGCCATTAGATAACTGATCCTGATGGACAAATACTTTAGATACTAGTATATCATAAGGTGGTTCAAAGGCCGGTGCCGTTTTCTTCCAGGGGAGGCGCCCCGGCCGCCGTGCTGGGGCGTAACGCAGTCCGTGCTTTTAGCACAGCAAAATATCCACCCAGGCTAGATTAAAGTCACGACAACCTAGGATTAAGAGTGGCTACAGACTTCAGACTTTATGCAGACTTAACATTGAGGTATTATATGTGCAACTAAATGACACACATGGTGTTTGTTCTAACCTTCTCAACAGAAAGTGGACGTGTCAGGACAGCACCCCTTGGTGACCATTATACTCAAGGGGTGTAGGAACTGATTCCCCAGGGGTGAAGCGATAGAAGCAAAAACATGAGTCACTGGATCCCTCCTGTGTCTTCCCTCCAGCAGGAAAAAATATATGCGTGATGCCCAATGTGACTAATAACTGCATATCATAAAGCTGGAAATATTGTACAAAGTTGTGACAACACAAGCAAACTATGCATGTCACTGCTCTTGTTATTGCTATATGAGACCCCACAAGACACAAAAATATGTCGCTGCAATGTGAGCTATTCTTATAGGGTTATTGTAGTTGTCCAGTGACCAAGGCCAAACAATATTGGCCGAAATATTTGGACTTGCATACACAATACAATCCCAGTGAATTCCAGTGAATTCATTCTACATTTTCACTACATCAAAAGTGAATGAAATTAAGTGATAATCAAAGACTCTGGAAAAGAAGATCAGCATAACTACATATGTCTTGTTTCCAAAGCTAAAGTATGATCCTCAATGTTGCAAAAGTTGCTTGGCTTTTACAATAATGAACAATACAATAACTTTGAATAAAAAACAACATATGGTAAAGTGAAAACACTTATCCAGCACTAAGCAGATTATTTCTAAGCTCGTTTAAGTCCCAATTTCTGCTATATTTCGCTTGGAGTCACTTCATAGTTTGAACTCAAGGTGCCTTGTGGATTTACCTCAGGTATGTAGGTAAATCCACAAGGATTTATGGGCTTTACCTCAGTTATGTAGCTGCTCCCTCAATTTAAGTTTCTCGTTAAATTTCATTGAGGCGTTGCAAGATGGGCTGTAGCCGAATTCTCTTCCCTGTTTAGCTGATGCTGATAATACCTGAACATTTCTAATTCCAATTTTTATAGCTGTTAACAATTGCTAAAGGCTCATGTACCTAGACAATAATGACTTTACAGAGGAAACCCCTGGCTGTGTTTCATGGGCGCGCTGCCAGCAGCTGCCAGCACATTCCGTGGAGCTAGCGTCAACCTCTGGTAGTGTTGGAGGCATAGGCTTGTTGATGTCTATGGAAGCCAAAAGTGGCTGGCAGAGTGCCGCGTTAAACCACCCTTATTTTTTGCACAATAATGGTGTGATAACTGTTCCTGCAAAAAAATATAAGGTGAAGTGAAGTAAAATCAGGTCAAACATTTATATATACCCAAAAGTAGCAGTGTATGGAGTACCTATATTCACATTACCATTCCAATAATATGATGCACAACAGGCCATAGAAAAACCAGTGAATGTTGAATTGTACCCCAATTTCAATATAAATATGGCACTTGGCAATAACAGTTAAACACACCGCTTTTTATGTTAAATCAACAGAGAAAACTCCTGAACATAAAAAATGATCAGAATGTATAAGGATAATAGCATAAATAAAAATCGACGACATCAGCGCCTATCATCGCCCTTGCGCATTCACCACTCCCCATTCCACGCACAGATTGTTTACCCCTTGGTTTACCCCGTGTTCGCAGTCTCCCTGACGACGGAGATTCTATACGCCCACCGACCAATCACGTTCAAGGTCAGCGGGGCTTGGCCGCAGTTCTCGAACGCCATTGGCCAGATTAAGCAGGACCTTCGTCGTCAGGAAAACTGTGAACACGGCGTTACATATTTCGCTATGGTAACAAAAGCGCCAGAATTGACTACCAGAATCGGATCCGAAGGTCAAATGGGTCACGTGACTGACAAGTTCAGATGGACAACACCTGGAAAACGGCACAACGTGCAATAACGTTCTATATATCATTGGAAAGAGCATCAAAAGTTGTATAACCTATCAACTTTTCACTTAAATATATCTATAACGCAAAATGTTATAAAGCAGCAAAGACGCTCCCATTGACTTTGCATGTTAAAAAAATTCTTCTTTAAACGAGCTCAAAAAGAACAAACGAATTCTGACAGCTTAACGAAGCATAACAACATATTCTATGGTCTTTTCTCAACAAGTCCTGAAAGTTTAAACAAAATCGTATCATATAATTTTGTACAATGAGCGAATGAAAATGCCTCTGCAAAAACGTCCATTGACTTAACATGGGGAGCGAAAAAAGTTCAACTTCAAACTCGTGCAACTCAAGTTAACGAATTCTGACGGGTATACGGCGCACACTGGCGTGTACCAGAACGTGTTTGCCATAAAATGCTGGGAAGAAAACCACCTCCTTCTTGGCTCGTTTTCCCGCCATTGGCGATCGCGCAAAAAGTGTCCAAAACCCCGTTGACTTAACATGGGGAAAATGCAATTGCACGTGGCACGCGCAATGATTTTTGTTGCGAGTAGCGACCGGTACCATCAGGTAGATCACCTGCAAAAGTCTATACCCTGAAATTTTTACGATCCTAAACGCAAAACTCTAGGCTGCGACCAAGTTGCCCCAATCTCAGGCCAACTTTGCAAACATAGCCCGGAGAAGGACCGCTCCGGTTGTTTTTCAATAGAAAAACACAATTCTAACGAATAGTGTTTGTCTTTTCAAACAACCTGCGGTTAAAAACACAATTCTAACGAATAGTGTTTGTCTTTTCAAACAACCTGCGGTTAATAACTGATAGGGTTCTTCACGCAATGGAAAACGGCAACATATCAATTTTGGTCTTATTGGATTTGTCCAAATGTTTTGATGTAGTGCCACATCAAAATTTACTTCGAAAACTTGCACTGTATGGCATTGACACGAAATGGTTCAGCAGTTATTTGTCTGATCACACTCAGCAGGTTAGGCTGTGTGCCGGTAAAGGACGGAACGTACTGTCGCGCTCACGAGAAAATAACATTGGTGTTTTTCAAGGCGGAGCGCTATCATGCGTCATGTACATGTTGTATGCCAACGACCTCAGCCTCAGTGTCTCAGATGATGTAACAATTGTCCAGTATGCAGACGATACACAGCTGTTGGTCAGCGGAAAGAAACGTGACGTGCAGCGAATGGTGGCCTGTATGGAGAACGCCTTACACCGTATGTATCAGTGGTTTTGTGCTAACGGCATGATGCTTAACACAGCTAAGACACAAATGGTCGTATTAGGTACACCAGCGATGCTGCGCGACCTGCCCTTAGTCTCCCTTCACTTTTGTGGCACTGTTGTTGCTGAGTCGCGAGCCGCCAAGAACCTGGGTGTTTACGTTGACCGCCATCTCAACTATGAAACGCACATCGACAATGTAACTAGAAAGTGCACGGGCATTCTTATTGCTCTGACTCATGCACGTCACGTGATCCCAAGAGTGACACTGAAATCCATTGTCGAGGCACTTGTCCTTTCCGTGTTACGGTATTGTTTGTCAGTGTATGGTTCGTGTGGCATGACGCAGCTTCGACGTGTACAAAAACTTGTCAACTTCTGCGTTCGAGTAGTGACGGGCAAGAGGCGATATGACCATGTATCTCAGTCCCTGGAACAACTGCAGTGGCTCACTGCTGAACAGCTTGTGATATATCACACTGTGTGTGCGGTCGAGCGGGTTATAGTTTCAGGACAGCCTGAAAGCATCATGGCGACTATTGGTCTGCGGACTGATCAGCGCCACAGCCATAACACGAGGCAGGGCAGCCTGTACACGCTCCCGACTATCCGAACTGAGGCAGGGAGGAGACGGCTGTGCTACCGAGGAGTAGGGCTACTGAACAGTGTCGGTGTGGAGCCCGGAACGTGCGGGTTCCGTTCTGCAGTCAGACGCGCTGTTAAGTCGCAGTAGGGTATACCTGACTTCATCATGTGCGTGATTGTAGCTGCCAGCTGGTATGTCTGTTTCGCCGTGTCCACAATGTTTTAATTCGCTTACGTGAACTAGTGAAAAGCCATTGTTTTATAATGGATCTTGTTCGAATACATCTATCTATCTATCTAACCATATGCCATCTAAAGACTGCATAATTTAGTACGTTTTGCTGTCTGCAGTGTCAAAAAAGGGAATGGTCTACGACCTACGTGCCAACCATGTCTACGCTATTTTACCCGGTGCTTTACTGACTACGAGGCCACGTTTTCGTAAGAAGGGCGCTCACGTGTGGCCGGTCTATCCAAACAAATGACTATCTGGTATTTTCTATCATCTGTCTACATCAGTCATCTTCAGGTGTGGTGCCGTTTGACGCTAGGTACTTTCGTGACGGCTAATTCGTTCACATTTCTGCGGAGAGGAGCTACAATAACCTCTAGCAGTTAGCACTCTATCAAATTCAAACTGACTTACTTGAAAGTGTGAAAACATGCCACCCAGGGCCTTCTTGGTGGCCTTTGCAATATTCCTCGACTTTTTGTTGTTTCCAGTGGGCATTGATTGGGCTGTAATTACGCATCAGAATCAGATAGCGTTCTAATATATTGCCATTACACTAATATCTTCGTCGTAATGAAGCCTAGGTGTTAGATGTGATTTGTTCAGCTTAATGTCCAATTAAAATACGATATTAATGAATACAGTCCAAGCTATTTCTATATAAATTGCCGTTGCGACGCGGATCTATTTGAATTAATCTGCTCTGTGCGTTTCCATCTCTTTATAATGTGTTTCATTAAAAACATTAATCATACGCTATAGGTATATTAAGCTTAAGCTCGTTATTTGTTCTATCTAATTGTGGTCAGCTCCAACAGCTAATTATTAATCAATGTTTGTTCCGTGCACCTCATTCTGAATTCAGACCGTACTTCCACGTGGAGACCACCCTCTCAATGGTCTGTCATTAGTCATTGGCCCATTGGTCTGTTCACCACATTGGTCATTAGCCTATTCGTCTTGGTTCACCCTATTGGTCTGAATCTCAGTATTCTCAGTGAATTGGCTCATCCTTAGTGGTCTGTTCCCTTCCTCCCAGTGCAGTGGTGTGTGGCCATGGTCTGCGCCTTACCCTCCTAGTAGTCTATGCCCACAATCCTAGTGAAACTTGGCTCCTATTGGTCTGTGCCAAGTGCCAACCCTACCATTGTTTGCTTCCAACATCTCAGTGCGGTTTATGTCCGCCCTCCCAGTGCGTGGTCCGTGCCGCTCACCTGAGACCGTGGACACTCGACGGCCGGTCGTGTCGGCCCCTCCTGCGCCGGGCGGCTCGTCCCAGTCGGCCAGACCGAGCCGGCGTGCCTCGTTAGGGTCGCTCGCCTCCATGTAGGCCTTCATCTGTTCTGCCGTCCACCCGCCGGTGCTGTGCCGCGGACGCACCATTGCCACCGGCGGCGGCGGAGGGGCCTGCTGCGGTGGCACCGGCGCCCGCCGCTTCTTGGCCCCGGGAGCCGCCGGTGCCTCCGGAGCCTCCGGAGCCGCCGGAGCCGCCGGGGCCGCCGGGGCCGCCGGAGCCGCCGGCGCACCGGTCTGCTTCGGCAGATCGCCGGTGGGCGCGGACAGCCAAGACTCGGGGGTGGGAGTGCGGGCCGGAGCTCGCTCCACCGCCCCCTCACTGACGGGCCGAGCTAGACGGCGGGTCAGCGAATCGCGCCCCACCGCCGGGTCGGCCCGCTGGAACGCTGTGGACGCCTCGTCGTCGCTGGCCTCTCGGGAAGGCGAGTCGGCCGGGGGCGGTGGTGTGATGAACAGGTCCTCCTTTGGCGCCGGTGACTGTTGATAGGACGAGTTCGAGTCAGCATTGCAAATGTTTACAGACGAACCGTCAACCGAGGTGTAACGGGAGCGGGAGCCAACAAGAAAATATGTGACTTTCTCTTAACAGCTCTTTGGTGGCGTTCTTTTCACACTGTGTAGATTCTTTTTATCATTATTATTTCACTACCTCCGACAACCACAGAGAAGTGAGCTCTCCGTCGCGTCGGGCGGTGGTCAAACACATACAACAATGCACACATGGCAGACAACACATGTAGTTTGCAGTGAAGGGCACTAACCAGTGAAGACAGAGAGATGCATGTGATCGTGGCGGAGCCAAATTGTTGAAGATAAGGTCTGTTCATAATGCTCTGATTAACTTACCATGTTCGCTTATAATTGTCTGGATTTTGTGACACAACAAATCAGACACCGACACACAACACATGAACACAAGATAGACACAACTTGAAACAAGCATTATCGTATTATTTTATACCCAATCAATGTTTGGGTGAACACTGAACATTGAACAGTGAACACTAAGCACTAAACATGAAAATACTACTACAAATATTAGTATGTAGCATGCAACTTAAACGCATGTACGTTTGTACAACGTACATCTTTGCGTTTTCTTACCTCGGTTGGTTTTGAAGTGTTCGTTGTGTCTTTCTTTCGGAAGGGTTTTGTGATCGACGATCCAATCCCAGTTTCCGATTTTCCTTGTGATCCTGTGATAAAGGCGTTGTAAGTTGTTTGTAAAAGGGCTTGGTCTTATTTCATTATACTTTTTGGCATTCAATAAAATATGAATATTTCAATGGCCCCTGATGCTGATTTCTTACCATGCTCATAACCCGGGTTATATCCTGGGTTGCTGCCAGTGAGTGAGAATGAGACTGCACCTATTTCGTCCCAATGAATTTCTAAAGACCCAAACATTCATAAGTGTAACTTTATCTCTGTTAAATAATGAACTTTAAATTGTTCCAATAACACCAAATTCATTATATCGTTGATGTAACTGCGATGTGATTAAAATGTCACAAGAGGTCAAAGCAATAACTCCCGGTATATTCATAGTTGTCTAAGTGATGAAAATACCATAGGCAGTTGGACCAATTGATATGCAATATCGCTTTTCCTGCCAGCTCATGGCCTTGACCCGAGGACAAATTTTCAAGATGGCCGTATCAAGGCAATTTATCATTTATTTCTTGTGTGATGAGATACATATACTTTCAGGAAAGTTTTGCTTGAGCTTGTCATGCTTTTCTGTAAGCTATTTACCGAAGCTTCTGATGCAACCATTAACCTCGTTATAACTATGCACATCAAGCCTATTGTGGCCTTGATTATACCCTCAATTTAGGTATATGCACATCCTTGTGATGTTGAGTGAGGTGGCCGCCCCGGCTCCAGACTTGGACCCGGATCTCGACATAGTTGAGTAACCTGGCCTCTGGCTGTAAAACATTGGAACATGAGTCGCTACCTGGCATGTGTCCATCGACACCTGCTCAGCATGACGCCATCGGGCATTTAACCGGGCTGATGTTTGGTTGATCTCAATCTCCAGACGGCTGGAGCTAAACTCGGCCCGTGGTGCATGGGTTCTTCGCTCAGTATTTGTTGCCGAAAAGGCAACTCACTTCACAAGCTCGCAGGCTGGAGTTGAACAGACATCAAACCAATCAAAAGTTCCTGTCTTGGTTTGCGCACTGAGATGTCATAAAAGAACATATGTATGTGCTGTTTGAAAGGCGCTGCTTGTTTAAAAGGCGAAGATGATGGCGTATAGGATGCGACGGTAGGTATGATGTGCCATCGCATAATTAGCTGCTCTTCGACACGTGCACCCTAACTGCTCGTTGATTCTATTTGCACTAGAAATGCAGGCTGGATTAGCAAGTGCTATCAAATATTCAGTACTATTACGAAACTTTGTAGAGATAATCACGTATTTGTCATACATTGTCACGTTAGGAGCTGGCGACTTCCGCGAAATGGAATTATGGGGAGCGGGGACTTACCAAATTCTGGTGCTGCAGATGACCCGCTTACCTGAAGAATGCCCGGAGCTCGGCACTTTGGTGTCCTTTGAAATACCAGACGGTGAAGTACCTCCGCTGCAAAAAAGAAGAAGCAGATTTATGTGTGTGTCGGCTTATGCCTCAAGAATATTATGTAGGAACATAATATTCTTATAACATCCGAAAGTTAGGGCCACTATGGTCATGGCCGAAATTTCTGCGCTCAGTCCAGGTGTACAGAGGTCTATGGTAGGAATTTTTCTATATGATAATTGAAACACATTTATGAATCAGTTTCGCTAGTGAGCTTCCAAAATTTATAATTTTTGGGCAAGAATCGGATACATTATTGCATTTGTAGTGGTGACCAAATGGCTCACAAAGTGTACACTGTACAGCCAGGTAATGGATTGAAATCACCTTAATCGTTCATGTTTTTGTTGATTTTTTTTTTGCTCACAACGGCACATACATATGGTGTTACTGCTCACAAATATAAATCCGGCATTCTTTTTTTTTCTTATTTTATGCCGCATGGCCTTTAACGTTCCAGGCCGCAGCTCTGACGCGAAGGACGCGGAGAGTGTCCGACTGGGCCGCCTCTCAGAGTCACCACTCGTCCGAGGTCGATGTCAGCCGATAGCTCACAGTCCAACCACCGATACATCACCGGCGGATGGCAATACAAACAGGGACCGTCCACCGTCTGCAGCCCGCCGGTGGTCTCAGTTGCATCAGGCCCCAGCGAGCTGCACCTCTGACCTGTGTCTGTGTTTGGACGGATCGTCTGCCGGGGAGGCCGCCCCGCGCGGATGCTGAGGCAGGGGTGTGCCCCCGCCGCCCGGGGTGGTGGTGGTTTCCTGCGGGTAGAGGCGCTCCGGTTAGGGGGACGAGTCGTACGAGTGACCACTGGGTGTGTGAGTGGGGTTGGAGCTGTCAGCTTCTGCCAATGATACTGACAAAGAAAACATTATGTTATAAGGTTTACTTATCCGTATGGCCTCGACTCTGATGCACTCACCATTTGTCAGAAGGTAAATAATACAGAAAAATCATCGAAGTGTCGATAAAAAGGGCCCAGTACCTACCTTGTCACCTGCAACTCTATAGACCAGGCGACTAAGCGGTAACAAACAAAATGATGTTATGGCCTTTTCCGCGGTGTGAACTATCCGCGAGACCTTTGGTGATTTCGTCTGAGGTCAGTTTAGGTTAGGTCACCTGACCTGCAATACGATTGGGACCAATAGATCTGGCCTGAATGATGGGTTACGCGTGCGAAAGGGGTTACGCGCGTTAATGGTTTCTCGCGGATTCTGAGCAGGTACGGGAGGAGATGCCAGGGGGTGGCACAAGCCCTTCCCGGCTGGGGAGAGTTTAAGATGGGAGGAGCGTGCTGATTGTGAACATCAGCGTTTCACAGGAGTCTGAGTGCATTGCCAGCCCAGCAAAGTTAAACGAAAACGGAGCGTACTTTCAACCTAGTCACGTGTTTAGGCCACATGCTGCCAAACATTTGCCTCGTGAGCGTGTGGTACGTACCTTTACCTTTGTTTCGCATTTCTTGTTGCTATATGAAAGGAGGCCTTGGTAACATGCATGCTAGTTTTTTTTTGTTATCGAATTAGCTGGGCTTGTTTAAACAGTTTAACATGAATAATTACATTTGAGGGATTGCAAGGACATAGTATTTCGTTGTCACATAATGCCAGACCTTTGCTAGGAAATAAACATTCTAAGCTGTTTGCACTTGACGAACATCCCTACTTGTTTTCAGTTTAATACATTATTTTGGATCGTTGCTACACACATTGCGTGATGATTTCAATGCCTGAGTGTATTTCAAATTCATTGAGATAATGGATTAGAATATAAGCGCAGACCAACGCACGTTGAAATAAACTGCAATTGAATCGTACGAGCCTTTTTAAACATCAGTAGAGCCTCCTATGTATATGGCTGTCGGCTGAACATGCAAACAACCAGGTTATAAAAGACCCTACGTCCCCCCGCCCTGGGAATGAAGGCAGGCCACTCATGCTTCCGAGCCTGTATTTTCGGTCTGCACTCACCCTCCTGACAGTCTACAATCATACAGCCACCCTCCCGACACACGAGACTGGGAGGCTACACAGTGCGCACATCCTCCCAACACACCAGACTGACAGTCTGCACCCATCCTCCCAACATACGAGACTGGCTGTCCGCAGTCACCCTCCCAACACATCGAACTGACACTCTGTAGTCCCTTGGCACACGAGACTGGCAGTCTGCTCTCACAGCCACCCTCCCGACACACCAGACTGACAGTCTACAGCCACCCTCCCGACACACCAGACTGACAGTCTACAGCCACCCTCCCGACACACCAGACTGACAGTCTACAGCCACCCTCCCGACACACGAAAGTGACAGTATGCAGTCACTTTTGTAAATATAATCTGGACAAGTACTGTATTGAGAGTACCTTATGAAATTCACGATACAAATATAAAAAGTTTACATGAATGGCGTACCGGTTTCTTCTCTACGACTTCATCACTCATCAGCGCCGTTACATTTTCGATGTAACGGCGCTGATGAAGTCGTAGAGACGAAACCGGTACGCCATTCATGTAACTTATTTATATATGTTATATCGTGAATTTCATAAGGTACTCTCAATACAGTATGCACCATGCAGGCACCCTCGCGACACACCGAACTGACACTCTGTAGTCCCCCCGACACACGAGACTGGCAATCTGCTCTCACCCCCCCCCCCCTGCCCGCTCTGTCCCGACCTGATACTTCACAGTTCACTCACCTGCACGACCCAGTGATGAAGCTCGTTTTCATCGCTGTCGTCCTCTTCCTCGCTGGTCTCGGTGGATCCCGACTCTGCGGAGACTGGCTCCCCGCGCCCGATCGTCTTCCTGTCTAGGAGGCGTCCGCCGCCACCCGCCGTCCCCTGTCGCACGCTGGCGCCCTGTTGACGCTGCTCCGCTGATTGTCGTTCGATTGGCTTCTGAGAGACGTTTTTCGGCAACGAAGTGGCCTCACCAGAGCGTTTTTCGGAGGGTACACCAGAACCAGCAACTGGCACAGCAGAGACCCCAGCCTTGCCAGCAACCGCGATAGGCTTCCTTTGATCGACAGTCTTTTCGGAGGAATCGCCCGCTGCGTAGGTGTTCTGTTCATCATTGTCGAGTTGATTGATTTCTTTGAAGCTTTCATCCACAACGCTGATAGCTTTTCTTACGGCATTTTTGTCGCAGCCTTGACGCAAATCCTCTTTCGTAATGGACGTGTGCCGTGATGGCTCACCGTTTGATTGACGCGTCCTGGAGCTAATCGGCTTTGGCTGCGCGTCTTTTACGTTTGTCGGTTTGACATCTGAATCCGATTTCGGGTCAGCTCCCGTGCCACGGTCCACGCCGACAGGAAACGACTGCCGGCGCTCATCCTCTGGCTTTCCCGGCGAGCTAACGGCAGAACCTGTAATCGATCCCCGCTCTGACCTCGTGCCGGCTTGCTCCGGGTGTGTCCCCGTGCCGCCCTGCTCGCGGTCCTGCGGCGACTCAAACTTGGCTCTCCTCTGCGCCACCAGCCGGCCGCACGGCTCCGGGGGTCCTCCGGGTCCCCTGGCAGAGACCACCACCTGCTGACGCGGCCGGCAGCTGGCACCGTACCGCCGCAGCGCCACCTCATTGATAGGGGTGTCTGGACGTGGTGAGACCCTGTAATACTCCAGCTCGGCCTCGTGCGGGTCAACCATCTGCTGTGACCCCCTCCGTGAAGGAGATTTGGTGTTCTGGACGATGCCGTTGCGTTTTTCAGTCTCCGCTTGTGAACGCTGCTTTTGACTTGTAGCATGGCCGACATTTTGTGGAGTCTCCTTTGTAGTGCTTTTGTCGTTCTTTAGATGGTTGCAGTTGTCATCTGCGGTACCAGACGAGCTTGCATGCGACTCGAGGGCTTCATGGATTACCTTTTGAGCGAGGTCTGTGGCTACTTTTCTCAGAGGCTCTCCTCCACTCTCTGGCTGATCCGATTTCTGTTGGTGTTCAGTGATCGGCTCAGTAACGTCTTTCTCTTTTTGAGCCATTTCTGACGAGCTCTGATCGGTGTCGCTGTCCATCTCTTCGACTGCGGTCGTACCGACATCGGTGTCACTGCCAGAGTCGTTGGCGCCGCCACTGCCGATACAACTAACGCCGCTGCCGTCTGGACGATGCAACAGGATTTTCGGCACGGAGAGGCAGCGGTCGTCCCGTCTGTTCTGCTGGGACGCACGGGTCGGCGGGTAGCTGAGGCGCCGGGGCGGACCGGCACCGCCTGCTGGTTCCTCGTCCTCTTCCAGAGGAGACAGGGTCGACTCCGAACCGTCAGAGATGCGCCGAGACCTGTCCGCGTCAGAGAGATGTCTGGGAGCTGTCTCATCGGGATCTTTTCCAACTTCCTTTTTGTCAGACTTGCTGTTTTGCTGATCTTGCGTTTTCTCATTTTCTTGAATATCTTTCTCACGCCGCGGAGTAACAACGCTCTTCTCTGAGGTGGTGAAGCCTCGGAGACTGGCGTCTGCCTCCGAGTACCGCCTTCCTCTGTTCGCCGCCAGAGACGGACCGCCGGCTCCACTGCCCGGGCGACTCTCGAAGCTGATCACGCTGGACCTGCGCGAGCTAGACGCGCTGTCGGTCTCCGACCCCGGCGAGCTCGGCCGGAAAATGTCCAGCAGGATCGTGTCGCCGCTCTCCCTGTGGTGATGTATCATGTTATTGTGATTGATAACAAACAATATGCTGCTAATTCTACCCGCAGTTATCTGATGTTATGCAGCATTCATTAGGTATAGGCGTAATTGTACAATTGCGTTCGATTTGCGTAGTATTCCCTAGATTAACAACAGTACCTTATCATCAGCCATTATCAAACAACATGAAGTAGTAAAAGTACATACCAGAGAGCACCTCTTTCACAATGTGCGCGTTTGCCTCTGTGCTGGTCTAGCGTGAGCAGCTCTTTCGCAGTATCTCTGTGACATTGGCTTAACCTTAGCAGCTCCTTCTCAGTATTTACGTCTGCCTCTAATATTTGTCTTATACCTGAATAGCTCATTCGCAGATCTCTGTGACGTTGGTCTTACCTGAATCGCTCTTTCCCAGTATCCTATGTGTGCCTGTGACATTGGTCTAACCTGATCAGCTCCTTCACAGTAGCCGAGTCCGCCTCCGTTACGTTGGTCTTGCCGACGAAAATCAGCAGGTCTCCGTCTCTGATGCCGGCTGCCTCGGCGGCAGAGTCCTCCAGAACATGCTCCACCCTGCGGCGAACACAGCGCGGGTCACAGATGTGCGGGAGAGGCTTCTTAACCCGGCAGTTGCTGGGGTATTTCGCCACCCGCCGTTTGCTGGGGGGGGGGGGGGCGTTAAACGCCCCCAGCCGATAACTCGAGAACCAATAGGCACAGCGAAACACACGAGGCGGCAAACGAAAGAACGCGACTAGACGCTTCAGATGAGTACTTAAAAGTTGAATTTTGAGGTCACAGGTCGGGTCAAGGTCAGGTCAAACACCTGAAATCGGGCTTTCAGTAGCATGGACTTCAGGACTTCGCAATGGGCGCCTCTCGTCATAAACTCTGTCAAAACGGTGCACAATCCTTCATATAAGGCCTACAAGAGTGTCAGCTCCATGTAGGGGTCAGTCAAGCATAGGTCAGGGTCAAGGTCAGGTCAACCGGGTAGGCACACATCCCCGAAAATCAAAACTGATATTCGCAGCCAGGAACACGTGTTTTATGGGTATTTTTGGGCGTAGAACACGATGGTGACATTCATTTTATCATATATGTACGTGTTTGGTTCAAAAAGTTCAATTTGAGAAATTCATGTATCATGGTCGTGAAGCAACTGGTTAGTTACGAGAAATTGCCAAGATTCAGTTCAAGATTTTGGAAAATGCAGAACGATAATCAATAATCGAAGATAGCCATTTGATTGTTCATGGTATTGACAGTCTAATTGCATTTATGGCATGTCTGTATATCTATTCTGTGATTTTATATGATTTTTTGAACATATGCCGTCTTTGGTCGAAAACTCAGAAATCATGACGTCACTAAAACCTCGATATCTCAGAAATTTTCCGACCGATTTTTTTGAAACTTTGTCACAATAACCTTTAATCAATTCCCTACAGGTGCATAAATTTTGGCGCGCCTGCGGCGCGTTTATGGCGCGGCGACAAAAGTGGGGGCGTTTAACGCCTCCCCCCAGCAACTCGCGGGCTAAGAGAAACTGGTACCTAACGATAGCTAGCAACGAATGTATTCCATCCTTCACCAAACATACCACCAAACGCAATCGTGCGTGATGGGCTGGCAAGTCAACCATGCACCGTATATGCACCGTACCGTACATATATGCACTGCGTTGAGGTGTGGTCAGCCGTAGTCGAAGGAACCGAAACTCAGCCGTTTTTTATACGGTACAGGCTGCATCGTTGTGGCACGCAACCGTAGTGTTAATGAAAGCTGTGACATTTCACCACCTCCCCGAACTCTTGTTGCAAAAAGGCAATACTTTGATGTTATAATTATATTAGAATAATTGTATGAGAAATTTTACTCTTAGCTGCTTTGCTTTTAAGTCGCCATCTTTCTGCTGTTTCGCGATTGAAATAAAACCGGTTATATGTAGTCTTACAAGTTACAGGTACTCAAAATCAGCTGCTGCTATAAAGCCTAAGCTACACTATGCGTGACCGTCCAGGAAATTACGTGCGTGATCTGCAGATCCGTGATTGCGAGACTCCCTTGTCATCGGTTTCTGCGTTTTTCCAGAATTTCCGTGAAATATTGTATTCTGACGTAATAATAACAACTTATAAATGGTTTCGCAACAAACGCTTAAGTTTGCTATTTTCTATACTATTTTATCAATAACTAGTTCATTTTGTTAATAAAACATCAAAAACACATGAAAATTAAAGAAATAATTATTAATTACGTCACTTGAATTCTTACGGTGCGCCACCAAGTGCGCCAACAACTGTCTCATATCACGCAATCTCGCATATTCTGCAAAAAAGTTCGTAGCTCTGAACTTTATATCGGTACGGAACATCCTGACCGTCCTGACTATCCGGCATTTCCTGGACTGAACGTCCGGGATTTCCTTGACTGAATCTGCGTGACCCCAGTGTAGCCGACCCTGTGTATTTCCTATCAGCTGAACTTGACCTGCGTACCGATTTTTTTGCAAAACCCGCAAACTCGCAGATCACGGACGTAGGATCCCGCATAATGTAGCTAGACCTTTACTGTGCATAGTCGGCCGCAGTAAGAGTGTGACGCAATTGAATCATAGTATCATCGTACTGCACGGCAAAAAGGAAGCTTTTTTGTAGCACACTCGGAAGTCAAACGATCATAAATGATCAATAAGTAAGGCGATACTTTTAGAGCTATTCTGAGAGCCTTGGCGAGGGCATTGTTTGGTAAGCTTCTCAGTAAATTGGCTTCCCTGCTCGATAGCTCATTTGCCACCGAGAAAACTTGCACCAAGCTACATGATTAAATGTCGAATATCCTGTCAATTATTGAACCATAATAGCATCAGTAGCTCGCTTCAAACGAATAGCTTTCTCACCAATATGTTTTAATTTGTGGAAGCGGACGTCTGGCAATTAAAATGCGTATAGATGCCGTATTATGTATCGGTGCA
The DNA here is from genome assembly GCF_019059575.1 of Amphibalanus amphitrite. Lineage (NCBI taxonomy): Eukaryota > Metazoa > Arthropoda > Thecostraca > Balanomorpha > Balanidae > Amphibalanus > Amphibalanus amphitrite. Next base: position 18,441 of record NW_024883564.1, read on the forward strand.
TCTCTTTTACTGGAATTTGCGGTTGCCTATACGGTAGTATGTAGTTTAAACGACTTCAAGCTGCCAGATGAGAAAGGCGCGGTATTCTGATGTTTGGGTCAAGAGCTGGTGTTTCTCCATTTTTTATACCTCGTCGGCATTTTGTATTTGTGTACCATTTTGGTCGGCACTGGTTTCACAATTCGTATGGATAACTTCAAATACTTGGAGTTGGCATCAATAGTTTGAGTTGAGTTGCAACTTGCAAACTTTGTGAGCTGATTTAACCCTCGCATGTGTAGGGGGTGGGGTCGGATGGACCCCCCCCCCATGGTTTTCCCGAATAACTCGCGCAAAACGCGGCCGATCGCGACGAAACTTTCAGTACCTTCGTGTTTATCAATTTTAGACCTCTGTAAATTTAATGACCCTGACCCAAATGACCTTTGATCTGTGACCTATTTCTTGAGACCACGTTTGGCCGTAATCGCGATTCAGCGTATCTCAGCTCACATTATCCGCCGTTTCCAGTCTTTTTGTGATTATAAACGTCCAAACATGTGAAATGATGTTCGTTCCACGCATTATGGTGGGTTTCAAGGTCACCTGAAGGTCAGGTCAGGTCATTGACCTTTGATGACCTCGGGTCACTTTGTCGAGGTACACATGTTTCTAGGTTAGTTTTTCGGGCTGATTTCGAATTTTGCATCCATTTGAACGTTTACAAAGTAGTTTTAGTACCTTCGTAACATGTTACGACGCCGTTAGTGGTAGTTGACACCTACTATGGATAGCCGGCAGGACGCCTACTGGTTGACCTGACCTGACCTGACCCGACCAAGCCTAAATGCATGAAGACATCATCTGTGATCAAAACTAACTCGAAATTCGTGATCAGTGCCCCGAAAAAACCCATAGCAGGTTCCCTTTACGAAGTTCTAGCAGGTCCAGATTTTCCGGACTTTTGGGTCATTGACCTGACCAGGAAGGTCAACCAATGACCTAGGACCTTAAAATTGGGTATCATCGTCTCCCTCTCGTCACGGGCAACACGCTCGTTTTTTCTGCGAGTCTCGAACTCAATCAGGGGCCGAACGGCAGGGGGTCCAACCGACTCCCCCCCCCCCCTAAACCTTAGACGCTGGCAAACGCCGCACACATGCGACTTGCGAGTGTTAAGAAACAATTTAAACAATTTATAATAAACCACAGATATAACACGTCCAGCCTCCAATCTTACCTTGGCGGGTTGTTCCACGATATTTTCACGCCCAGCGGCTGTGCCTTGCGGCGTTTGACCTTGGCCGTCCTGGTGTAGGGCGTCCTTCCCTTCAGCATGGTGAGGAACCTCGCTGGTCCGCCGCTGCAGAGTCTTCTGACCTATCGTTCACCACCGGCCAGCTTCGAGAGACCGAGCCAGCCGGGCGCAGGTGCTCCTCCGACCCGTGTATATCGGTAACTGAGCTGGCCTGACACAGTGGGTCGCAGCAGAGCCCTGAAGCCCCACAGGTGACCCAGAGCAGAGCTGCGATGGAGCAGAATGGAGGGCTTCCCACCGGGGGCTACCCTCCTCGGGCTTCACTTGGTCCGAGGTGGCCAGCGCTCTTACATCAGCGTTCCTGACACAAATGAACTGCTCTTCTGTGGGAATGGACGTGATCGGATCAGCTTAACAGGATGACAAAGCCTTAGCTGTTAATGTCCAAGACGGTCGTCATATGTTTACGTAATGCCCAAAAAGATGTCTTATCGTATTTTCTAGGTCAAGACGCAATATATGATTGTTAAAGGTAACGTTCGCTCACGCACTATCAGCTGACGGCACGACGACGCGCATGCGTTGTGCGCGGCGCTACCCGCCAGTCGTCGCTCGCGCCCCGAGAGCGAAGGACGTGACAGCTAGCGCCATTGGCTACCCCAACCATCCTGACAGCGTCGAATCGAGTCGTGTGAAACACCTTACCCGGTTTTTACCATGGACAGCGCCGCCATCATCGCCGCACTCACAGGTATCGTGCACCGGGGAGATTCATGGCTCGGGACACTCGCCGCAGTCACAGCCAGTGACACATCGGTCCGCAGTCGCCTCAGCGGCACGCTACTGTGACTACGGTCTATGCTACTGTGTATGTTCTGGCGCCTAATGTCACAACTAGGCTATGACCGCAGCCCCATAATGACCGACGCAGTGCCGGCCAGCCCGCGCCGGACACCCTCGCTGCAGGGTTGCATGCTTGCAATCTCGCACTGCCCGTCGCAAGGTCAGTCATTCAAACGGACTGGACACCTTCGATGCAGTCTCGCAATCAGTGCATTTCAAACTGCCCGGCGCAGGGTCGGCCAGCCCGGGCCGGACACCCTCGCTGCAGTGTTGCATGCTTACAACCTCGCACTGCCCGTCGCAAGGTCGGTCATTCGAACGGACTGGACACCTTCGATGCAGTCTCACAATCAGTACATTTCCCGCTGCCCGGCGAAGGGTCGGCTCGTCCTGGGCCGGACACCCTCGCTGCAGTGTTGCACGATTGCAAGTTCGCACTGCCCGTCGCAAGGTCAGTCATTCAAACGGACTGGACACCTTCGATGCAGTCTCGCAATCAGTATATTTCAAACTGCCCGGCGCAGGGTCGGCCAGCCCGGGCCGGTCACCCTCGCTGCAGTGTTGCATGCTTACAACCTCGCACTGCCCGTCGCAAGGTCGGTCATTCGAACGGACTGGACACCTTCGATGCAGTCTCGCAATCAGTAAATTTCACACTGCCCGGCGCAGGGTCGGTCAGCCCGGACCGGACATCCTCGCTGCAGTGTTGCATGCTTACAACCTCGCACTGCCCGTCGCAAGGTCGGTCATTCGAACGGACTGGACACCTTCGATGCAGTCTCGCAGTCAGTAAATTTCACACTGCCCGGCGCAGGGTCGGCCAGCCCGGATCGGACACCCTCGCTGCAGTGTTGCATGCTTACAACCTCGCACTGCCCGTCGCAAGGTCAGTCATTCGAACGGACTGGACACCTTCGATGCAGTCTCGCCATCAGTAAATTTCACACTGCCCGGCGCAGGGTCGGCCAGCCCGGGTCGGACACCCTCGCTGCAGTGTTGCATGCTTACAACCTCGCACTGCCCGTCGCAAGGTCGGTCATTCGAACGGACTGGACACCTTCGATGCAGTCTCACAATCAGTAAATTTCACACTGCCCGGCGCAGGGTCGGCTCGTCCTGGGCCGGACACCCTCGCTGCAGTGTTGCATGCTTACAACCTCGCACTGCCCGTCGCAAGGTCGGTCATTCGAACGGACTGGACACCTTCGATGCAGTCTCGCAATAAGTAAATTTCACACTGCCCGGCGCAGGGTCGGCCAGCCCGGGTCGGACACCCTCGCTGCAGTGTTGCATGCTTACAATCTCGCACTGCCCGTCGCAAGGTCGGTCATTCGAACGGACTGGACACCTTCGATGCAGTCTCACAATCAGTACATTTCAAACTGCCCGGCGCAGGGTCGGCCAGCCCGGGTCGGACACCCTCGCTGCAGTGTTGCATGCATACAACCTCGCACTGCCCGTCGCAAGGTCGGTCATTCGAACGGACTGGACACCTTCGATGCAGTCTCGCAATCAGTAAATTTCACACTGCCCGGCGCAGGGTCGGCCAGCCCGGGCCGGACACCCTCGCTGCAGTGTTGCATGCTTACCACCTCGCACTGGCCGTCGCAAGGTCAGTCATTCGGACGGACTGGACACCTTCGATGCAGTCTCGTAATCAGTACTTTTCACGCTGCCCGGCGCAGGGTCGGCTCGTCCTGGGCCGGACACCCTCGCTGCAGTGTTGCACGATTGCAAGTTCGCACAGCCCGTCGCAAGGTCAGTCATTCAAACAGACTGGACACCTTCGATGCAGTCTCACAATCAGTAAATTTCACACTGCCCGGCGCAGGGTCGGCCAGCCCGGGTCGGACACCCTCGCTGCAGTGTTGCATGCTTACAACCTCGCACTGCCCGTCGCAAGGTCGGTCATTCGAACGGACTGGACACCTTCGATGCAGTCTCACAATCAGTAAATTTCACACTGCCCGGCGCAGGGTCGGCTCGTCCTGGGCCGGACACCCTCGCTGCAGTGTTGCACGATTGCAAGTTCGCACAGCCCGTCGCAAGGTCAGTCATTCAAACGGACTGGACATCTTCGATGCAGTCTCGCAATCAGTATATTTCAAACTGCCCGGCGCAGGGTCGGCTAGCCCGGGCCGGACACACTCGCTGCAGTGTTGCATGCCTACAACCTCGCACTGCCCGTCGCAAGGTCGGTCATTCGAACGGACTGGACACCTTCGATGCAGTCTCACAATCAGTATATTTCACACCGCCCGACGCAGGGTCGGCCAGCCCGGGCCGGACACCCTCGCTGCAGTGTTGCATGCTTACCACCTCGCACTGCCCGTCGCAAGGTCGGTCATTCGAACGGACTGGACACCTTCGATGCAGTCTCGCAATCAGTAAATTTCACACTGCCCGGCGCAGGGTCGGCTCGTCCTGGGCCGGACACCCTCGCTGCAGTGTTGCACGATTGCAAATTCGCACTGCCCGTCGCAAGGTCAGTCATTCAAACAGATTGGACACCTTCGATGCAGTCTCGCAATCAGTACATTTCAAACTGCCTGGCGCAGGGTCGGCCAGCCCGGGCCGGACACCCTCGCTACCTTGTCCACCCAAGAGCGACGGACGTGGCGGCAGAACGAGACATCTGCACGACACAGGCGACCTCACACGACTGGCCAACACTCCCCGCGATGGAAGTCCTGCCATCACTGCGGCACCCACTGCTGCGCGTTCGTCACTCGTCACACACCGTCTGGTTAGGGCGCCCCTGTTTTTTTTTCTCTCTCTCGGAACGCCCACCCTGTTGTTCGTGGATCGCGCGTAGTATGCTGCTGCAGCGTCACAGTCGCAATCGCAATCACGGTGTGGTTAGGTGCGCTCCTTCGGAACGCACACCCGCACATACAGCGCGAGTGTGGTATGCTGTTGTGTCACGCCACCTGACCGCGGAGTTGGTGCTCCGGGGCGCACCGCGCCGCATCCTGTTGCATACTGTTGCAATACCGCGCCGTCTGTCAAAGGGTCACTCCTCCGAAATGCACACCCCGACAACAGCTCGTGTGTATCATGCCGTTGCAACGTCACGGGTCATGCTGTTGCAACGTCACGGGTCGCTCCTCCGGAGCGTACACCCTCAACAGCTCGCATGTTGCATATCATTGCAATGCCTCGCCGTTTGTCAAAAAGTCACTCCTCCGGAACCCACAACCTTGACAATGGTCCGTATGTAGTATGTTGTTACAACGTCACGGGTCGCTCCTCCGGAACGCACACCCTCGTCAACAGCTCGCGTGTTGCACACTGTTGCAATGCCTCGCCGTCTGTCAAAGGGTCGCTCCTCCGGAACGCACACCCCGACAACGGCCCGCGTGTATCATGCTGCTGCAACGTCACGGGTCGCTCCTCCGGAACGCACACCCTCGTCAACAGCTCGCATGTTGCATATCATTGCAATGCCTCGCCGTTTGTCAAAAAGTCACCCCTCCGGAACCCACAACCTTGACAATGGTCCGTATGTAGTAGGTTGTTACAACGTCACGGGTCGCTCCTCCGGAACGCACACACTCGTCAACAGCTCGCATGTTGCATACCGTTGCAATGCCTCGCCGTCTGTCAAATTAAGGGTCGCTCCTCTGGAACGCACAACCCGACAACGGTTCGTGCGTACCACGCTGTTGCAACGTCACGGGTCGCTCCTCTGTAACGTATCCCCTCGTCAACAGCTCGCATGTTGCATGCCAGCTCGCCTGTTGCACCCTATTGCAATGCCTGCCGCCTGTCAAAGGGTCACTCCTCTGCAACGCAGGCCCCTTACAACGTTTCGTGTGAGGTATGCTGTTGCAACGTCACGGGACACGGGTCGATCCTTCGGAACGCACCCTTCGCCCACGTTTCCATGCTGCTTACCGTCGCAATGCATCGCCGTCTGTCAAACGGTTTCCTTCGGATCGCACACCTTCTGTCACGGCTCGTGCGTCGCATTATGTTGCAAGTTTCACGCCGTCTGGCGCAGAGATGCCCCTGCGGCACGCCACAGCTCCTCATGCGTTGCAAGCCGTTGCAAGCTCACGCCACCCAGTGCCGGGGCATGCCGCGCACCCCACCATAACTCGCACTAATACGCCGCCAGGCGCGAGGCCGGCCCCTATGGGCCGCACGCCCGACCCACAGCTCGTACCGGCATCTGCGATGCCGGGCTCCGCATCGCGGGACCGCAGGTTGTTTGAGCAAGCACCTTTGTAAACGCAGCAAAAACGCCCGCCACCAAACGAGAGGATGAGCCTTGCACGTGCAGACCGCAGTCGGTGTGCTACGGACTGACGTGCACGGCACCCTATTCGTCGGTCTATAGCGGTGTGCCAAATTTGAGTGCAATCGACCCGGCCGTTTTCGAGATCTGGAAGCGACACCCTGCACGTGCGCACGTGCAGCCTAGGCCCCAATTGACTTGTGCACGGCACTCTATTCGCCGGTTTCTAGCGGTGTACCAAATTGGAGCTCAATCAGCCCCGTCAATTTCAAGATCTGGAAGCGACCCCTACACGTGCGCTGGTGCAACTGCACCCCAACCGTGGCACATGAAAATACATACTAACTGACTTGTGCACGGCACCCTACTAACCAGTCTCTAGCGGTATGCCAAATTTCAGCAGAGTCGGCCCAGCCGTTCTTGAGATCTGGAAGCGTCAGCCTGCACGTGCGCACGTGCATAGCGGGTCCCATCTGACTTGTGCACGGCACCCTACTTACCAGCCTCTAGCGGTGTGCCAAGTTTGATCACAATCGGCCCAGCCGTTCTCGACATCTGGAAGCGTCACCCTGCCCGTGCGCACGTGCAGTTGCACCCCTACCAAGACACGTGGAAATGCATCGCCTGGAATGTGTCTACCTCCATGCCAAGTTTTAGCGCAATCGGCCCAGTAATTACCGCGAGCTATTGCACTTATTACAAAACAGGCACCTCTTGGCTTTGCACGTGGAACGTGCGTTAGGGGTCACCCATATGCATCGAGAGTAGCACACTATGTGAAAGAAGGAAAAAAGCTACCCAACACAAAAAACCGCACGTGTATCAGCCCAGTGGTTGCCGAGATATAAGTCGTACAAAAACGTCCCCACGGCGGCCGGCCGCTATTTAGCAGTAAAATCGTGTCGCATCCTTCTATGGGAGGTATCCCCGTCACCTGTTCGTATACTGTCTGAGCAAAGACCATACGTTACGGTCCAAACTCCATAGTGAGGCGGACATACGAATTTACGAGAGTTTAGCGACGAAATGATTCACTTAATTGTTAAGTAATGGGTACCATTAGGTAGACCATAAATTTTATCTAGCATCTCACCGTAGATGCAGTAAAAAGTGCTTTACTTTTCAATGTATATAAAGACTTGCTCAGCTCAATCAGTTCACTCTGTATTGGCTCAAGCCGTATCATGCGAACGCAATGCAAACTAGAGCACCGACAGCGCAGCGCTCCCCAACTCACTGCTCGCCCAGTCCACCCGGGCCGCCGCCACGACGGCCCCCCGCAAGTAGGCATCCCGCACTGCACCGACAGCCGCGGGCGACCAGCTGACCGGCCAGCTGACCGGCCAGCAGCCGGCGGGCGGCAGGGCGCGGATGGCCGACCCGCCGGCGCGGCGAGGGAGGGGAGGAACGCAGCTGAAAGACCCGACTACATATATATCAAAGAAACATTATATGTAATCATCGATGACGCGACATAAATCTGCTTTATTGGGGTTAGCGGTGTAGTCTGTGATGCCATCACAATGAAAATAGGCGCCTAGTTTTGTACAGCATCAAATTCTGATTCCATAACGACTCTCGCTAGTCCATTTTCAATTGTAAATAAGCCTTTTATTGCGATGCAAAGTCCCGAAATGGTGCCGACGGCGGCCGGTCCCCCGATGGTACCATACCATAGATGGTAAACAGGTTAGTTCACATTCCCGCCGCTATGCGGGCGGCGGCGGCGCCACCTGTCCTCGTGTCCGCCTGACACCGTAACGATATAGGTCTGAGCTCAAATCTCGGTAATGTCGTGCTTTTTTACTATATTTCTCAAAAACGGCACCACGTGCAATAAAGTTGTATATATCATTGGAAAGAGCATCAAAAGTTGTATAAAATATCAACTTTTCACTTGAATATGTCTTCAAGGTACAAAGTTATTAAGCACCAAAGACGCTCCCATTGACTTTCCATGTTAAAATTTTTCATTTTTAAAGAAGCCTAAAGACAACAAACGAATTTGCACAGCTTAAAGAAGCATAACAACATGTTCTATGGTCTTTTCTCAACAAGTCCTGAAAGTTTAAACAAAATCGTATCATATAATTTTGTACAATGAGCGAATGAAAAAGTCTCTGCAAAAACGCCCATTGACTTAACATGGGGAGCGAAAAAAGTTCAACTTTGACCTCGTGCAAAGACACGTTACGAAGTTCTGAGGGGTATACGGAGCACACTAGCGTGTACCTGAACGTGTTTGCCATAAAATGCTGGGAAGAAAACCACCTCCTTCTTGGCTCGTTTTCCCGCTATTCGCGATCGCGCAAAAAGTGTCCCAAACCCCCATTGACTTACTATGGGAAAAATGGAATCGCACGTGCCACGTGCCACGAGGTTTTAAGCGAGTAGCGACCGGTGCCATCAGGTAGATCGCCTCCGGGAGCCCATACACTGAAATTTTTAAGAAAATCGAGCCACAAGTTTAGGCCTGACCCAAGTTGCCCCAATTCGCGGCCAGACTTGCAAAACATAGCCCGGAGAAGGACCGCTCCGGTTGTTTTTCAATAGAAAAACACAATTCTAACGAATAGTGTTTGTCTTTTCAAACAACCTGCGGTTAATCGCGGGACCGCAGGTTGTTTGAGCAAGCACCTTTGTAAACGCAGCAAAAACGCCCGCCGCCAAACGAGAGGATGAGCCTTGCACGTGCAGACCGGAGTCGGTGTGCTACGGACTGACGTGCACGGCACCCTATTCGCCGGTCTATAGCGGTGTGCCAAATTTGAGTGCAATCGACCCGGCCGTTTTCGAGATCTGGAAGCGACACCCTGCACGTGCGCACGTGCAGCCTGGGCCCCAATTGACTTGTGCACGGCACTCTATTCGCCGGTTTCTAGCGATGTACCAAATTTAATCTGAATCGGCCCAGCCGTTTCCAAGATCTGGAAGCGACCCCTACAGGTGCGCACGTGCAGCTGCACCCCAACCGCGGCACATGAAAATAGGTACTTACTGACTTGTGCACGGCACCCTACTAACCAGTCTCTAGTGGTATGCCAAATTTGAGCACAGTCGGTCCAGCCGTTCTTGAAATATGGAAGCGTCAGCCTGCACGTGCGCACGTGCAAACTGGGTCCCATCTGACTTGTGCACGGCACCCTACTCGCCGAGCCCTAACGGTGTGCCAACTTTGATCACAATCGGCCCAGCCGTTCTCGAGATCTGGAATCGTCACCCTGCCCGTGCGCACGTGCAGCGGGACCCCAACCGTGACACATGGAAATGCATCGCCTGGAAAGTGTCTACCTCCATGCCAAGTTTTAGCGCAATCGGCCCAGTAATTACCGAGCTATTGCGCTTATTACAAAACAGGCACCTCTTGGCTTTGCACGTGGAACGTGCGTTAGGGGTCACCCATATGCATCGAGAGTAGCACACTATATGAAAGAAGGGAAAAAGCTACCCCACACAAAAAACCGTAAGTGTATCAGCCCAGTGGTTGCCGAGATATAAGTCGTACAAAAACGTCCCCAGACTCCCCACGGCGGCCGGCCGCTATTTAGCAGTAAAATCGTGTCGCATCCTTCTATGGGAGGTATCCCCGTCACCTGTTCGTATACTGTCTGAGCAAAGGCCATACGTTACGGTCCAAACTCCATAGTGAGGCGGACATACGAATTTACGAGAGTTTAGCGACGAAATGATTCACTTAATTGTTAAGTAATGGGTACCATTAGGTAGGCCATAAATTTTCTCTAGCATCTCACCGTAAATGCAGTAAAAAGTGCTTTACTTTTCAATGTATATAAAGACTTGCTCAGCTCAATCAGTTCACTCTGTATTGGCTCAAGCCGTATCATGCGAGCGCAATACAAACTAGAGCACCAGACAGCGCAGCGCTCCCCAACTCACTGCTCGCCCAGTCCACCCGGGCCGCCGCCACGACGGCCCCCCGCAAGTAGGCATCCCGCACTGCACCGACAGCCGCGGGCGACCAGCTGACCGGCCAGCTGACCGGCCAGCAGCCGGCGGGCGGCAAGCCGCGGATGGCCGACCCGCCGGCGCGGCGAGGGAGGAGAGGGAGGCAGCTGAAAGACCCGACTACAAACATATATACCAAAGAAACAATACATGTAATCATCGATGACGCGACATAAATCTGCTTTATTGGGGTTAGCGGTGTAGTCTGTGATGCCATCACAATGAAAATAGCCTAGTTTTGTAGAGCATCAAATTCTGATTCCATAACGACTCTCGCTAGTCCATTTTCAATTGTAAATAAGCCTTTTATTGCGATGCAAAGTCAAAACTAAGCCCGAAATGGTGCCGACGGCGGCCGGTCCCCCGATGGTCCCCCATACCATAGATGGTTAACAGGTTAGTTCACATTCCCGCCGCTATGCTGGCGGCGGCGGCGCCACCTGTCCTCGTGTCCGCCTGGCACCGTAACGATATAGGTCTGAGCTCAAATCTCGGTAATGTCGTGCTTTTTTACGAAATTTCTCAAAAACGGCAGCACGTGCAATAACGTTGTATATATCATTGGAAAGAGCATCAAAAGTTGTATAAAATATCAACTTTTGACTTAAACATATCTTAAACGTAAAAAGTTATTAAGCAGCAAAGACGCTCCCATTGACTTTCCATGTTAAAATTTTTCATTTTTAAACGAGCTTCAAAAGAGCAAACGAATTCTGACAGCTTAACGAAGCATAACAACATATTCTATGGTCTTTTCTCAACAAGTCCTGAAAGTTTAAACAAAATCGTATCATATAATTTTGTACAATGAGCGAATGAAAATGCCTCTGCAAAAACGCCCATTGACTTAACATGGGGAGCGAAAAAAGTTCAACTTCAAACTCGTGCAACTCAAGTTAACGAATTCTGACGGGTATACGGCGCACACTGGCGTGTACCAGAACGTGTTTGCCATAAAATGCTGGGAAGAAAACCACCTCCTTCTTGGCTCGTTTTCCCGCCATTGGCGATCGCGCAAAAAGTGTCCAAAACCCCGTTGACTTAACATGGGGAAAATGCAATTGCACGTGGCACGCGCAATGATTTTTGTTGCGAGTAGCGACCGGTACCATCAGGTAGATCACCTGCAAAAGTCTATACCCTGAAATTTTTACGATCCTAAACGCAAAACTCTAGGCTGCGACCAAGTTGCCCCAATCTCAGGCCAACTTTGCAAACATAGCCCGGAGAAGGACCGCTCCGGTTGTTTTTCAATAGAAAAACACAATTCTAACGAATAGTGTTTGTCTTTTCAAACAACCTGCGGTTACCAGCATCTGCGATGCTGGGCTCCGCATCGCGGGACCGCAGGTTGTTTGAGCAGGCACCTTTGTAAACGCAGCAAAAACGCCCGCCGCCAAACGAGAGGATGAGCCTTGCACGTGCAGACCGGAGTCGGTGTGCTACGAACTGACGTGCACGGCACCCTATTCGCCGATCTATAGCGGTGTGCCAAATTTGAGTGCAATCGACCCGGCCGTTTTCGAGATCTGGAAGCGACACCCTGCACGTGCGCACGTGCAGCCTGGGCCCCAATTGACCTGTGCACGGCACTCTATTCGCCGGTTTCTAGCGATGAACCAAATTTAATCTGAATCGGCCCAGCCGTTTCCAAGATCTGGAAACGACACCTACCCGTGCGCACGTGCAGCTGCACCCCAACCGTGGCACATGAAAATACATACTTACTGACTTGTGCACGGCACACTACTAACCAGTCTCTAGCGGTATGCCAATTTTGAGCACAGTCGGCCCAGCCGTTCTTGAGATCTGGAAGCGTCAGCCTGCACGTGCGCACGTGCATAACGGGTCCCATCTGACTTGTGCACGGCACCCTACTAACCAGCCTCTAGCGGTGTGCCAAGTTTGATCACAATCGGCCCAGCCGTTCTCGAGATCTGGAAGCGTCACCCTGCCCGTGCGCACGTGCAGCGGCACCCCAACCGTGACACATGGAAATGCATTGCCGGGTGCGTGTCAACATCCATGCAAAGTACCAGCGCAATCGGCAAACTAACTACAGAGTTATTAGACTTGTTACTGAACTGACTTCTCTTCGTTTTGCACGTGGCACGTGCATTAGGGGTCACCCATACGCATCGAGAATAGCACACTACGTGTAAGAAAGGAAGAAGCTATCCCACACAAAAGACCGCGAGTGAATTGGTCAAGTAGTTGTGGAGATAGAAGCTTTGCAAGGCGCCCCCAAGGCGGCCGAATGCTAATATTTAGCAATAATCAGTGTCGCATCCGCACACGGGAGGTATCCCCATCACCTGTTCGTATACTCTAATGTGGTTGGCAGACTTGTGACAGCTCAAGAAAAAAGTGAGCTCGCTCAGCTCAACTCCGTCTTATCCGCTCCCGCTCAGCTCCCGCTTAGTTCAACGCGGCTCAGCTCAGCTCACGGTCCGCTCAAACCGGCTGCGCTCCGCTCACGCTCAGCTCAGCTCAGCTCAGTTTCCGCTCAGCTCAGCTCAGCTCAGTTTCCGCTCAGCTCAGTTCAGTTTCCGCTCAGCTCAGTTTCCGCTCAGCTCAGCTCAGTTTCCGCTCAGCTCAGCTCAGCTCAGCTCAGTTTCCGCTCAGCTCAGCTCAGCTCAGTTCCCGTTCAGCTCAGCTCAGTTTCCGCTCAATTCAGCTCAGCTCAGTTTCCGCTCAGTTCAGTTCACGCTCAGATCGTTCAGTCGTTCTTTTTAAATCGGACATGCTTAACCCGGCAGGCGGTGGGCCTCCCGGCCACCTTCCGCGCGGTTGGGGGGGGGGGGCATTTTTTTTGCCTCCCCCCGTATCTCCGGACTACTGGACAGATCCGGAAAATTCAAACGGCGTTCGATAGCCCTGTCAAATTTGTTGAAGGAAACCAAATTTCATTGACCTCGGGGACACCGATGACGTCACAGTTCAGGTCAAAGATAAAATGTTTCACCATTCACGGGGCTTCTAGGGAAAGCGCTATAACACCGAGTAAAACGCATTTTGTCGAAAATCAGCGATAGGGCGTCAGTTGTCTAGTACATATGTTGCTATAAGAGGTCACTGGTCATACCAGGTCAGGTCACAGGTCAGGTCACCAGAGGTCACCAAGGGTCACCACATGAACCTAACTTTACTAAGGTTGTGCGATGGATGTTTTATGGCCAGTTTTTCATTTCCAACTCAATGGTGTTGGTTATAAGACCATCAGGTACGGTTTAGGTCACTTTCTGGTGGAGGTCAGGTCAAGGTCAGGTCAAAAAAGGTCAAACTTCAAAGTTGATATTTCTGCATAAAATGGGTATTGATTCGATGCAGCTTGTCACGGGGAGTCTAATAGTGGTCTTTGTTTTGCGCTACGAGGTCTAGAATTGCTAAAAATTGAGTTTGAAAATTTGACGTCATCAATTTTGAACAGTTGTTTCGCTATAACTTAGCCAAAAAAAGAGGTATCGATCTCAAATTTGGTATGTAGATAGAAGGCCGTAGGGACTATCACATATCTTTCGTTTTTTTCGAAATTCAAAAAACTTTTTGGATTTTTCGGCTATTATATTCAAAAATCTTTTTATTTTTTTTTATTTTTGGGAGTCCAAATCCAAAAATTTCAAAAATCCGAGATTGCAGTTTTGTAGCCCTTCAAATTCTACACCTTTTATGTCTGAATATTTTTCTGTATCTCTAAAGCTGTAGGCCTGACAGCTCTTCTCGCGAAACCTTTTTTTGAGGTCGAAAATGGCAGAAATGACGTCACCCTGACGTCATTAGCGTCCAACCCATCATAGCCTTTGGGAATTTTTTTAGTCAAAATGTTCAATAGCTGTACACGGGAGGGTACCAAAAGTTTGGTGACGATCGGTGCAGCGGTTCTCGAGATATATCGAAAAAACTAAAAGGGAGGGCAAAAAAATGCCCCCCCCCCACCGCCTGGAAGGTTAAAAAACAGACCAACTCTTGGCACATAAGTAAGTCTCCTCTAACAAGGAGCGATGCAACTTACACAATGGGCAAAAGAGATAAGCTCATTAACCCGCGAGTTGCTGGGGGGGGGGCGTTAAACGCCCCCACTTTTTTCGCCGGGCCATAGCATAAAAACGGCGCGCCGCAGGCGCGCCAAATTTTGGGTACCTGTAGGGAATTAGTCTTTCCTTAGATTAACGGAAATTTCTGAGTATGAGCGGCCGGCCGGCCGGCCGTGGTCACGCTTTTGCGAGGCTTATATCTCAGCAACCACTTGACCGATTTACATGCAGTAATTTTTGTAGAGTAGCTTCATTCCTTCTACCAAGTATTGGACTATTCCCGATGCATGTGGGTGACCCCTTATGCACGTGCCACGTGCAAAACGAAGAGGTGTCACTTTTGTAATAGTTGCAATATCTCGGTAGCTACTGGGCCGATTGCGCTGAAAGATGGCATGTAGGTAGGCACCCACTAGGCAATGCATATCAATGTGCCAGAGTTGGGGTGCTGCTGCACGTGCGCACGTGCAGGGGTCGATTCCAGATCTCGAGAACGGCTGGACCGATTGCGCTCAAATTTGGTACACGCTTACGGAGCAGTTAGTAGGGTGCCGTGCACAAGTCAGTTGGGACCCATTTTGCACGTGCGCACGTGCAGGGTGCCGCTTCCAGATCTCGAGAACGGCTGGGCCGATTGTGCTCAAATTTGGCACATCGCTATAGACCGGTTAGTAGGGTGCCGTGCACAAATCAGTTGGAGGTACTCCCTCGCAACTTCGCACGTGCAAGGCCCACCCTCTCGCTCGTTCCGTTAGTCGCCCCAAAAGGCGTTATACTGGTTGATTATCGTTCCGCATTTTCCATAATCTTGAACTGAATCTTGGCAATTTTTCGTGACTACTTCACGACCATGATACATGAATTTATTAAATTGAACTTTTTGAGCCAAACACGTACACATATAATAAAATGAATGTCACCATCGTGTTCTACGCCCCAAATTACCTATAAAACATGTGTCACAGGCTGCGAATATCAGTTTTGATTTTCGGGGATATGTGCCTACCCGGTTGACCTGACCTTGACCCTGACCTATGCTTGACTGACTGAAATTTTGGGTACCTGTAGGGAATTAGTCTTTCCTTAGATTAACGGAAATTTCTGAGTATGAGCGGCCGGCCGGCCGGCCGTGGTCACGCTTTTGCGAGGCTTATATCTCAGCAACCACTTGACCGATTTACATGCAGTAATTTTTGTAGAGTAGCTTCATTCCTTCTACCAAGTATTGGACTATTCCCGATGCATGTGGGTGACCCCTTATGCACGTGCCACGTGCAAAACGAAGAGGTGTCACTTTTGTAATAGTTGCAATATCTCGGTAGCTACTGGGCCGATTGCGCTGAAAGATGGCATGTAGGTAGGCACCCACTAGGCAATGCATATCAATGTGCCAGAGTTGGGGTGCTGCTGCACGTGCGCACGTGCAGGGGTCGATTCCAGATCTCGAGAACGGCTGGACCGATTGCGCTCAAATTTGGTACACGCTTACGGAGCAGTTAGTAGGGTGCCGTGCACAAGTCAGTTGGGACCCATTTTGCACGTGCGCACGTGCAGGGTGCCGCTTCCAGATCTCGAGAACGGCTGGGCCGATTGTGCTCAAATTTGGCACATCGCTATAGACCGGTTAGTAGGGTGCCGTGCACAAATCAGTTGGAGGTACTCCCTCGCAACTTCGCACGTGCAAGGCCCACCCTCTCGCTCGTTCCGTTAGTCGCCCCAAAAGGCGTTATACTGGTTGATTATCGTTCCGCATTTTCCATAATCTTGAACTGAATCTTGGCAATTTTTCGTGACTACTTCACGACCATGATACATGAATTTATTAAATTGAACTTTTTGAGCCAAACACGTACACATATAATAAAATGAATGTCACCATCGTGTTCTACGCCCCAAATTACCTATAAAACATGTGTCACAGGCTGCGAATATCAGTTTTGATTTTCGGGGATATGTGCCTACCCGGTTGACCTGACCTTGACCCTGACCTATGCTTGACTGACCCCTACATGGAGCTGACACTCTTGTAGGCCTTATAAGATGGATTGTGCACCGTATTGACAGAGTTTATGGCGAGAGGCGCCCATTGCGAAGTCCTGAAGTCCATGCTACTGAAAGCCCGATTTCAGGTGTTTGACTTGACCTTGACCCGACCTGTGACCTCAAAATCCAACTTTAAAGTACTCATCCGAAGCGTCTCGTCGCGCTCTTTCGTTTGCCGCCTCGTGCGTTTCGCTGCGCCTATTGGTTCTCGAGTTATCGGCTGGGGGCGTTTAACGCCCCCCCCCCCCAGCAAACGGTGGGTGGCGAAATACCCCAGCAACTGCCGGGTTAAGACCTTGAGACTTTGCGAGTCGTGCGTCTACTTGGACTCAGACTACATGAAATGGACTGTTCTTGGCAGTGTTATCACATGTTATCACAGTGTGCACCCGCGACAATCACCGCAGTGCACTCACGACTGGCACATGACGAGCATCAATGGAAACATGTTCTGTTCATGGCTTAATATCACAGAAAATTCACCCGCAGAGGAGCCCGTCTTATCCGCTGGCTCCAGTGCGCACCCGCAAAATCATCACAGTGGACTCACGACTGGCATGGCACTTGACGAACATCAATGGAAATATGTGCTGTTCTTGGCTAAATATCACATAAAATTCACCCGCAGAGGAGCCCGTCTTATCAGCTGGCTCCAGTGAGCACAGCTGAGCACAGCTGAGCTGAGCTGAGCTGAGCTCGCTCAGCTCAGCTCAGCTCAGCTCAATCAGCTCAGCTCAATCAGCTCAGCTCAATCAGCTCAGCTCAGCTCAATCAGCTCAGCTCAGCTCAATCAGCTCAGCTCAGCTCAGCTCGCTCAGCTCAGCTCAGCTCAGCTCAAGCTCATTCAGCTCAGCTCAGCTCAAGTTCATTCAGCTCAGCTCAGCTCAAGCTCATTCAGCTCAGCTCAGACAGCAGCTCAGCTCAATGCATTACTGAGCCGGCTCAGCTCACAGCTCAACAATTTGGCAAAATGTTGAGCCGGCTCATGAGCTGAGCTGATTTTTGAGCCGGCTCAACTGAGCTGATCACAAGTCTGGTGGTTGGGTTCAAGTCACAGTCGAGCCCTGATTTTTTACAGCTTTTCTTAAAAACGGCACATCGTGCAGTGACGTCCTATGCATCAGTGGAAAGAGCATCAAAAGTTGTATATTATATTAACTTTTCACCTATGTATATTACTAACGATAAAAGTTATAGAGGAATAAAGACGCACCCATTGACTTTCCATGTTAAAAATTTTCATTTTCAAACGAACTTTATTAGAAAAAACGATTTCTGCCAGCTTAACGAAGCATACCAGCATGTACTATGCTCCTTTCTCTACAAGATATAAGAGTTTGGGCGAAATCTATCTCTAAAATTTTGTACAATGAACGAATGAAAATGTCTCTGCAAAGTCTCGGCATCGCCGTCCATTGACTTAACATGGGACACAGCAAAATTCCAACTTTGACCTCGTGCAAAGACACGTTCCGAGATTCTGAGGGGTATACAGCGCACACTGGCGTGTACCCAAACGTGTTTGCCATAAAATGCTGGGAAGAAAACCACCTCTTCCTTGGCTCGTTTTCCCGCCATTCGCGATCGCGCAAAAAGTGTCCAAAACCCCGTTGACTTAACATGGGGAAAATGGAATCGCACGTGCCACGAGCAAAAGAATTCTGAGCGAGTAGCGACCGGTGCCATCAGGTAGATCGCCTCCGGGAGCCCATACACTGAACTTTTTACGAAGATTGTACATTTCGTCTAGGCCCCAATCAAGATGTCTCGATTCGCTGCCAGACTTGCAAAACATAGCCCGGAGAAGGACCGCTCCGGTTGTTTTTCAATAGAAAAACACAATTCTAACGAATAGTGTTTGTCTTTTCAAACAACCTGCGGTTAACTTTATTAGAAAAAACGATTTCTGCCAGCTTAACGAAGCATACCAACATGTACTATGCTCCTTTCTCTACAAGATATAAGAGTTTGGGCGAAATCTATCTCTAAAATTTTGTACAAAGATCGAATGAAAATGTCTCTGCAAAGTCTCGACATCGCCGTCCATTGACTTAACATGGGACACAGCAAAATTCCAACTTTGACCTCGTGCAAAGACACGTTCCGAGATTCTGAGGGGTATACAGCGCACACTGGCGTGTACCGGAACGTGTTTGCCATAAAATGCTGGGAAGAAAACCACCCCTTTCTTGGCTCGTTTTTCCGCCATTCGCGATCGCGCAAAAAGTGTCCAAACCCCCATTGACTTAACATGGGGAAAATGGAATCGCACGTGCCACGTGCCACGAGGTTTTAAGCGAGTAGCGACCGGTGCCATCAGGTAGATCGCCTCCGGGAGCCCATACACTGAACTTTTTACGAAGATTGTACATTTCGTCTAGGCCCCAATCAAGATGTCTCGATTCGCTGCCAGACTTGCAAAACATAGCCCGGAGAACGACCGCTCCGGTTGTTTTTCAATAGAAAAACACAATTCTAACGAATAGTGTTTGTCTTTTCAAACAACCTGCGGTTACGCTGCCAGACTTGCAAAACATAGCCCGGAGAACGACCGCTCCGGTTGTTTTTCAATAGAAAAACACAATTCTAACGAATAGTGTTTGTCTTTTCAAACAACCTGCGGTTACAGAAGTGTCAAACGCCTGAAAGCATGTTGCGCCGCAGTGCCCCCTCTTCCGTATGTAGCCGCATGAATGAAGATTTAAGCGCAATCGGCGCAGCCGTTGTCGCCGGTGTCAGGTGTGTGCCTACATAGAGGTCCAACCATGCCGCTGAAATTGATCTATCATACAAAGCTTTATAACAATGCGCGTAGTAATTTTCTTAACAAACGCAAAAAAAAACTAATAGGTGTGGCTACAAGCGCCCCCGCCCCAATCGGGAGGAGGTTATTGTGTTTTGGTAGCACTCACCGATTTTTTCCTGGTCTAGTCTTCTACAGCAATCACAGACACATTTCGATTGCGGCCAACCATGCAAAACATAGCCCGGTGAAGGACTGCTCCGGTTGTTTTTTTCAATAGAAAACACAATTCTAACGAATAGTGTTTGTCTAATGAAGAAACAACCTGCGGTTACCCGCCGCCAAACGAAAGGATGAGCCTGGCACGTGCAGACCGGAGTGGGTGCGCTACGAACTGACGAACAGGACAATCTACTAACCACTCTAGAGGTGTGTAAAATTTGAGTGCAATCGGCCCGGTCGTTTTCGAGATCTTGAAGCGGCACCCTTCACAGGAGCACGTGCAAGCTGGGTCCCAACTGACTTGTGCACGGCACCCTAGTTGCCGGTCTCTAGTGGTGTACGGAATTTGAGCTCAATCGGCCCAGCCGTTTTCAAGATCTGGAAGCGACCCCTACACGTGCGCACGTGCAGTTGCACCCCAACCGTGACACATGAATATACATACTAACTGACTTGTGCACAGCACCCTACTAACCAGTCTCTAGAGGTGTGCCAAATTTGAGTGCAATCGGTCCAGCCGTTCTTGAGATCTGGAAGCGTCACCCTGCACGTGCGCACGTGCAAGATGGGTCCTAACTGACTTGCGCACGGCACCCTACTAACTGGTCTCTAGCGGTGTATCAAATTTGAACTCAATCGGCCCGGCCGTTCTCGAGATCTCGAAGCGTCACCCTGCACGTGCGCACGTGCAGTTGCACCCCAACCGTAGCACATGAAAAGGCATGGTCCGACGGGTGCCTACATCCTTGTGTAGTTTCAGTGCAATCAGCCAAGTAATTACCGTGTTATTGTCATTACAACAAAAGTGACACCTCTCCGTTTTACACGTGTCACGTGCAGTAGGGGTCACCGGCATGCATCATCCATAGTAAATACTTCTAAGAAGGGTATACGCTACCCCACACACAAAACCGCAAGTGTATCGGTCCCCTGCTTGCGGAGATATAAGTCGTACAAAAACGTCCCCACGGAGGCCGGTCGCTAATATTTAGCATTAAATCGCATCCTTCAATGGGAGGTATCCCCGTCACCTGTTCGTATACTGTCTGAGCAAGACCATATATAGGTGTGAGCTCAAATCTCGGTAATGTCGTGCTTTTTTACTAAATTTCTCAAAAACGGCACAACGTGCAATAACGCTCTATATATCATTGGAAAGAGCATCAAAAGTTGTATAACCTATCAACTTTTCACTTAAATATATCTCAACTGTAAAAAGTTATTAAGCAGCAAAGACGCTCCCATTGACTTTCCATGTTAAAATTTTTCATTTTTAAACGAGCCTAAAAAGAACAAACGAATTTGCACAGCTTAAAGAAGCATAACAACATGTTCTATGGTCTTTTCACAACAAGTCCTGGAAGTTTAAACAAAATCGTATCATATAATTTTGTACAATGAGCGAATGAAAAAGTCTTTGCAAAAACGCCCATTGACTTAACATGGGGAGCGAAAAAAGTTCAACTTTGACCTCGTGCAAAGACACGTTACGAAGTTCTGAGGGGTATACGGCGCACACTAGCGTGTACCCAAACGTGTTTGCCATAAAATGCTGGGAAGAAAACCACCTCTTCCTTGGCTCGTTTTCCCGCCATTGGCGATCGCGCAAAAAGTGTCCAAAACCCCGTTGACTTAACATGGGGAAAATGGAATCGCACGTGCCACGTGCCACGAGGTTTTAAGCGAGTAGCGACCGGTGCCATCAGGTAGATCGCCTGCGGGAGCCCATACCCTGAAATTTTTACGAAGATTGAGGGATTCGTTTAGGAGAGGCTCAACTTGTCTCGATTCGCGGCCAGACTTGCAAAACATAGCCCGGAGAAGGACCGCTCCGGTTGTTTTTCAATAGAAAAACACAATTCTAACGAATAGTGTTTGTCTTTTCAAACAACCTGCGGTTAGGACCGCAGGTTGTTTGAGCAAGCACCTTTGTAAACGCAGCAAAAACGCCCGCCACCAAACGAGAGGATGAGCCTTGCACGTGCAGACCGCAGTCGGTGTGCTACGGACTGACGTGCACGGCACCCTATTCGTCGGTCTATAGCGGTGTGCCAAATTTGAGTGCAATCGACCCGGCCGTTTTCGAGATCTGGAAGCGACACCCTGCACGTGCGCACGTGCAGCCTAGGCCCCAATTGACTTGTGCACGGCACTCTATTCGCCGGTTTCTAGCGGTGTACCAAATTGGAGCTCAATCAGCCCCGTCAATTTCAAGATCTGGAAGCGACCCCTACACGTGCGCTGGTGCAACTGCACCCCAACCGTGGCACATGAAAATACATACTAACTGACTTGTGCACGGCACCCTACTAACCAGTCTCTAGCGGTATGCCAAATTTCAGCAGAGTCGGCCCAGCCGTTCTTGAGATCTGGAAGCGTCAGCCTGCACGTGCGCACGTGCATAGCGGGTCCCATCTGACTTGTGCACGGCACCCTACTTACCAGCCTCTAGCGGTGTGCCAAGTTTGATCACAATCGGCCCAGCCGTTCTCGACATCTGGAAGCGTCACCCTGCCCGTGCGCACGTGCAGTTGCACCCCTACCAAGACACGTGGAAATGCATCGCCTGGAATGTGTCTACCTCCATGCCAAGTTTTAGCGCAATCGGCCCAGTAATTACCGCGAGCTATTGCACTTATTACAAAACAGGCACCTCTTGGCTTTGCACGTGGAACGTGCGTTAGGGGTCACCCATATGCATCGAGAGTAGCACACTATGTGAAAGAAGGAAAAAAGCTACCCAACACAAAAAACCGCACGTGTATCAGCCCAGTGGTTGCCGAGATATAAGTCGTACAAAAACGTCCCCACGGCGGCCGGCCGCTATTTAGCAGTAAAATCGTGTCGCATCCTTCTATGGGAGGTATCCCCGTCACCTGTTCGTATACTGTCTGAGCAAAGACCATACGTTACGGTCCAAACTCCATAGTGAGGCGGACATACGAATTTACGAGAGTTTAGCGACGAAATGATTCACTTAATTGTTAAGTAATGGATACCATTAGGTAGACCATAAATTTTATCTAGCATCTCACCGTAGATGCAGTAAAAAGTGCTTTACTTTTCAATGTATATAAAGACTTGCTCAGCTCAATCAGTTCACTCTGTATTGGCTCAAGCCGTATCATGCGAACGCAATGCAAACTAGAGCACCGACAGCGCAGCGCTCCCCAACTCACTGCTCGCCCAGTCCACCCGGGCCGCCGCCACGACGGCCCCCCGCAAGTAGGCATCCCGCACTGCACCGACAGCCGCGGGCGACCAGCTGACCGGCCAGCTGACCGGCCAGCAGCCGGCGGGCGGCAGGGCGCGGATGGCCGACCCGCCGGCGCGGCGAGGGAGGGGAGGAACGCAGCTGAAAGACCCGACTACATATATCAAAGAAACATTATATGTAATCATCGATGACGCGACATAAATCTGCTTTATTGGGGTTAGCGGTGTAGTCTGTGATGCCATCACAATGAAAATAGGCGCCTAGTTTTGTAGAGCATCAAATTCTGATTCCATAACGACTCTCGCTAGTCCATTTTCAATTGTAAATAAGCCTTTTATTGCGATGCAAAGTCCCGAAATGGTGCCGACGGCGGCCGGTCCCCCGATGGTACAGGGACCCGCAGTTGCTTCTGTACACACTAGTATTTCAGCGTATTCTTGGCCTGTGACACCGTTGAAGGCGAATTGGGAAATGATTGTGTGCTTATTGAATCCACCATCTGAAGGGCTTTAAACTGATGTGCTGCTCTCCTAATTCAATGAACGTTTTATGGCTGTATCAGCAAAACCTTGTTTTCAGCGCTTCTTCCTGCCCCATTCCTTCTAAAACCTGGAACCGCTTATTCCATTCACTCCTGCCATCTGACGATGGTCGTGCTGATTACTAGTTCCGGCGCTAGAAACTGCTCCAGTTTTGCACCCGGCACAAACGGAGGCGGCACCGGGGCTCGACCAGTGAAGGTCGGACCGAGCCGACTGCCTGGGGCGCGGTTAGATCAAGGGACGGGAATGAAGGGGAGGGCAGGAGGTGGTCACGTGGTCCGTCCAAGCTCGCAGACGACCTGTCCCGCGCCCAGCCATGTTCCGTGATCCAAAATGGCACTCGAGAGCTGTGGAATTCGTGGAGGAGACGCTTCGAAAGTGAACTTCAGCAGCACTATTTAAATGAATATTGTCTTGTTGCAGAAAAATTGTATGCCTAAGCAGTAAGCTGTATAAGCTGTATCTTTTTAAAAGCTGTAGGTAAATAGGATTATTTTTAGGGACTTACGGGTTTCGTATACCTACACAGTGAAGTGTTACATTAAAGGGACCCTCCCACCTTCAAAAAAGTTAATGAATTGGCATGAAAGTGATGTCGCTCGGTTCAGAAAGAGCGAAAACCAATATCTACCAAATTTCATCGAAAAACATTCACCGGTTTTCAAGATATTAGACCTTTACTTTTGTTTACTTTTTGGGATCTCCGCTGTTCCTAGCGACTTTATTTAAAAGTGCGGCATTTGTTGCGCGCAAAGCAGCATATACCACCGCGTGCTACAAAACGTTTTAGTCAAACATTTAAAAATCGTTAGATATCTGCGATGACGTCACACATTCAGAGGGGTATTCCTATGCACTAGCCCCTCTGAATCAAAATGCTGCAATTTTGAAATTCAATATTTCCTATTAAGGCATTTCTCGATGTTGTGAGTGCCGAAACCGGTAATTGTGAGCCAGGGACCCCATTTTGGCTATCTCAACTCAAATCTAATGTTAAGGTGGAAGGGTCCCTTTAAGCCGCTTCACTCTTATGGTTAGAACTGAAGCGTTATGCTTTTTCTTACAGGGAATAACAATACAATAACAATACGAATAAAACCAGACGTTTCGCACAACAAAGTGCCTTCGTCAGTGGCAAGAAATAAGTCACTATAGCACATCATGGAAGCATATAAATATTTGTGTATTTTATCGGCAACCCGGCTGGCCAGACCGAGACGGTGCCGCATACATTAATAATCGATGTTAAACCTACACTTATTTTTCTCCACTGACGAAGGCACGTTGTTGTCCGAAACGTCTGATTTTTCGCATTGTTATTGTATTGACATTGTCCGTGAGAAAAACATACTCAAGTGGACTGGTCTCAGTTCATGTAGAAATTGTCGCTCATTCATCAACACAGATAAAATGAATATTAACCCTCACCACTAGTGATGTCAGTTACGAAAAATATTGATACCGATACCAAACCAAATACCAACAATAACCATGGAAGAATACCGAAACCGAACCAACTTGGTAAACTTAGCAAAATACCAACTTTTTACCAAATTCACAACCTCTTTTGCATTAGGGACGATTCACAATACCAACAAAATACCAAATGCATTAGCCTTGAAATACCAAATACCAAGTTGGTATCGGTTTGGTATCGGGGGCATTCCACGTCAAATCGAACAAAAATCGGCTGTTTTGCACCTTACCATCCGCGATTTCATTATAAATTTGTGAGCGAGTTCCTGTGTCGCCCCGAACATTACATTGATGCTTTTTTGCACATTCTGACCACAGGTCTTCAAAATATAGGGCATCGAATTTTTACAAAATGTTGCATCTTTATATTTTTGAACGACCATAACTTTGGTTGTACTTGTTTGATTTGAATGAAATGAACCTTACTGTTTAGGCAATTTCTTAAGCATTTGTTTAGAATTGCACCTACTCAAATATATGACCTTGAAATTTGCTTAACTCTGTTCTTAAGCACAAAAATTGAAATAGCAAAAAACACGTCACCTTCGATTTGGCTAATTTTCATATATTTTATTGCCCACCATATTCTTAACAACCTGTGAAAAAATTAGAGTGGGCCATTCATAAGTTTTGAAGAAAATGGCACATATGCAAACCTATGTTAGCACGCGCAGTGGTGGGGGAAGAGTGAATTTCGCCCCACCCCTCCTGTTTTTCGCCAATATCTCATAGTATTAATGCGAAATTAATTATAGCTACCTGTCCAAAATTGAATTGCACATCTCATCGTGCAAGCAAGAAGAAAATCGGTTCACAACTGGTCTAGTAATAGCGGTGTAAAGTGAACATCCTGTCGCCGCGGCGACGCGGCGACTCGGCAGCCGGCGCCGACCGCTAGCCGCCGCCTGAATTGTAGACTGTGCCGGGACGGAACGGAACGGTTCCGTCTTTACATCGCGCTCCTTACCGCTGATTACGTTCGATTCGCGTCAAATTTTGTGCGAAGACTAAGAAATGTACAGGCAATCTTATGGTGTAAGAATTTTGAAAATCAGTTGGTAAACAATTGAAATATGAACGTGTGAACACAAAATTGTGATTGCTGCGTTTCCCGCGTCGGCCGATCCCGCCTCAGCCGGCGACATGTTACTCTTAGCAGGTCTCTAACTGCCATATTCATTATTGGATTAACTAGAAATTCCACATACATACTCAAAAATGTATAGTCATTCGTATAGTGAAGATAAAAAGACGTGAAGATATCGTTGCGTGATAATGTTTTCGTTGAATTTTTGGCTTCATGATGCATTTCCACACGGCTCAAAATTCACCGCAAAATACCGTTTGCCTGAGACACTTTTACTATGGAACTTGAATGCTTGACTACGATGACTATGTATTTCCATTCTCGCATAGTTTGGGATATCACTAATAAGCAATCATTCATTTCAGAAAGTGTACACAAGCAAGCATGTCTTGACTCTGTCTTTCAAGGTCACGCGCGGTTGCGTGATGTTGATGCATAAAAACGGCGTTTGCCGCGAGAGTTATGAATGGCCCACTCCAATTTTTTCACAGATGGTTAGGAACATTGTGACGGACATAATATGTAAAAATTACCCGAATCGAAGGTGACGTGTTTTTTGCTATTTAAATTTTTCTGTTTTAATTCAAGGTCAAATGCATTTCAAGGTCACTTCAATTTAATTTTATAATAAAAAATCAAAGCCTTATCCATTGCCTACAAGACCCTGTTAATATCATTTTGATACCAGAAAAGGAACCAGAGTTATAGACATTTAAAAAATTGATGTGTGGCATTTTTGGCTATATTCGATGACCTATATCTCAGCGATACTTTATCAAATTTCGAAAATATTATACGTAACTCAGTTTTGAACCATGCCCAGTCTGCCTACAAATTTTCAGAAAAATCGAAGGGGATGACGGATTTCGGTGTTTGATTTGACGTGGAATGCCCCATCGGTATACCAAAAAGTTGGTATCTGATTGACATCTCTACTCACCACACATACCTACAAATAGAGTCAAGTAGACCCCGCCCTCTGTTTTTCACGAATACCTAAATCGCGTAAAAGCTAAGGATTGCGACGATTCTTTGGTGCCCTGGAGATAATTAATTTTACAGCTTCCCGGAAAAGTAAATAGCCCTTATTATTTTTGCACCTTCCCCGAGAATTTGAAATCCCTGAACCAAATTACCATTGACCTGTGATTAGTTTTTCTCAAGATCATGTCAGGCCAGAAGAGCGATTGAAAGTCAGTCAGCGCACATCTTCTGTGTGTTTCCAGTCTTTTCGTGATTAGGGACGTGACAACATGTGAAATATAATATTTAATGTTTGTCTCAAGATTGTTGTGGGTGCCAAGGTCAAGTGAAACTCAGATTAAGGTCGTTTACTTGAAATGATCTCGGTTAACTTTCTTAAACTTACATCTTTTTACTGTGGTTTTTAGGTAATGTTGGACGTTGGTTTGAATTTTAGCATCCATTTTAGCATTTGAAAACTAGGTATAGTTTGGTATCAGTTATAGTGCCTATGCAACATGTTGCAAGGCTGTTAGTGCCGGTTAACATTCTATGGATAGCCGGCAGAACGCCTACGGCCTAATGGATGATCTGGCGTGACCCGTCCTACCCGAAATGCTTTGATACATCATCTTTGAACAAAGCAAGTGCAAAGTCGAAGTCAGGAGCAAGCCAAGTCTCAGCAAACTTCACTTGGAGAAATTCTAGCAGGACCCAATTTTCCGTGCTTTTGGGTTACCTATTAACCTGATCTGGGAGGTCGACCTAGGATCTCAACATTGACCAGGACATAAAGATAATTGGCTTTCTCTCGTCAGCGATGACCAGGACCCTAAAATCATTGGATTTCTCTTGTCACGAGCAGCACGCTCTTTTTTCTTTTTTCAGCGAAGCTCTGGCCCTATTATCAAGGGCCGAACAACTGAATGTTTCTACGCCCCTCCGCTACATGTTAGACGCTGAAAAATGCCTAGATTGGTGAGGTTTAAATGTCGATTGTTTTTAAGTGCCGAAACACTTTAAGTTACTTCGATAGCAGTTTTTAAGACCAACGAGCTCGAAAACAACAACTTCTTGAATAATGTAAGCATCATATATAATGAATCATCGTGAGAGAAGCGGCTCAAGATTGAGGAGCTATGAGACACTTAATAAAAAAACGGCATAGATTAGAAACAACGCTTAACTTGCACTGCCGTTTTTAAACCTTCCCGTTGCAGACTGGTAGATTAAATTTTAGGATTGATTTCATCTGACGCTCAAATGATGTAGAGCTTTTCATTCGTTCATTCATGCGACCATCCATTCATAAAAGAACTTAATCAAAGTTGAGAGCCCAAAAACGTAACACAATTGAGGGCATTTTAGGCCATCACATCAAAGTATTTGAGTATTTGTCAACAATTGTTGTTGTTGGGGGAGGGGGGGGGAAACTGGGGAGGGTGGTTGCTGGCTCATAAACTGTAAAAAAAAACGAAACGATCATCAGCGAATGAACTATTGAGCTCGAACCGAGCTGGCGAATCGATTTATAGGTATGCAACATGACTCACGATGCCACTTTTTGACTTCTTGTGTCGGTATAAATTCCATCATCTGGATAGCACGTCAACATTCTATTTGACATTTTGCAATAAACGTATACTATTTGGCGCGATTAGCCTCAGAAATGTTCTGAAACTAAAACCGTTTCTTTCCAATTAACTTTGCCCACGTGATCCCAGCTTATGCACGACAAAAATAAAATACTGCTTCAGGATCACTGGCCTGAATTCCAAAGGTTTACTTAAAACCGGTGTGGCTGAGGCACTATTCGCTACATCTCGTGACGGCCACCATTGTGTTGCATCTTTTCGGTAAGCTATAACTTAATAAGGAAAGGATTGTGAGTGTGTTGAAAACAGCCCTCCCCCTATCCTTCTTCTGGAAACATAAGTATTCGAAAGATCAGGCGGCAATGGTTTATCCACCTCGTCTGCCGCCGCGCTGCGAGGCCTCGATTCGTTCAGTATGTGGCTTCCTGAGCGGTCCTCCCCGGAGGCAAGGTGAAAGGTCATGGCCTGTATCAGAAATTTATACGTTCCTGCATATGTTTTACAGTTCTTCCAAGACCTTGGACACCGTTTTCTTATATCGTAAAAGCGTTGCACTTTCTTGTTAATCAATACATTTAAAGAAAACTTTATCACAATCTCATACTGCGGCAATTGTAGTTCTGCTTACGGCTGCCTTTTTATGATACGGGCCACCACCACCTCCACTGCGCTGGAGCTCTGGCGTTCTACCCCTCCCCGCTACGGACCGGCCCTCGGGCTAGGTGTGTTAGTACTGAGCGCAAACGTGTAGTAGTCACGTGACTTTCATTCACGTAGCGGGAGCGGGAGCTAGTGGCGATACCAAGGACGGGCTCTGGGGAGGCAACCGGCACAGAAAAATAGCACGATTGTAGTTTTGGAAGAATATCTGTTGCGGTAAGAGGAATTATGCAAAACATTCGTCCTAGAAGCAAACATGTGTTATTCCTCTATACTTTGCGCTACATTTCTTTTCTCCAATGGCCAGCACTTAGCAAATAATAGCACAATTCTAAATTGGTAATATATGTGTACAGTAGCAACTGCGGGTCCCTGTACCATACCATAGATGGTAAACAGGTTAGTTCACATTCCCGCCGCTATGCGGGCGGCGGCGGCGCCACCTGTCCTCGTGTCCGCCTGACACCGTAACGATATAGGTCTGAGCTCAAATCTCGGTAATGTCGTGCTTTTTTACTATATTTCTCAAAAACGGCACCACGTGCAATAAAGTTGTATATATCATTGGAAAGAGCATCAAAAGTTGTATAAAATATCAACTTTTGACTTAAACATATCTTAAACGTAAAAAGTTATTAAGCATCAAAGACGCTCCCATTGACTTTCAAAGTTAAAATTTTTCATTTTTAAACGAGCTTCAAAAGAGCAAACGAATTCTGACAGCTTAACGAAGCATAACACCATGTTCTATGGTCTTTTCTCAACAAGTCCTGAAAGTTTAAACAAAATCGTATCATATAATTTTGTACAATGAGCGAATGAAAAAGTCTCTGCAAAAACGCCCATTGACTTAACATGGGGAGCGAAAAAAATTCAACTTTGACCTCGTGCAAAGACACGTTACGAAGTTCTGAGGGGTATACGGCGCACACCAGCGTGTACCCAAACGTGTTTGCCATAAAATGCTGGGAAGAAAACCACCTCTTCCTTGGCTCGTTTTTCCGCTATTCCCGATCGCGCAAAAAGTGTCCAAAACCCCGTTGACTTAACATGGGGAAAATGGAATCGCACGTGCCACGTGCCACGAGGTTTTAAGCGAGTAGCGACCGGTGCCAACAGGTAGATCGCCTGCGGGAGCCCATACACTGAAATTTTTAAGAAAATCGAGCCACAAGTTTAGGCCTGACCCAAGTTGCCCCAATTCGCGGCCAGACATGCAAAACATAGCCCGGAGAAGGACCGCTCCGGTTGTTTTTCAATAGAAAAACACAATTCTAACGAATAGTGTTTGTCTTTTCAAACAACCTGCGGTTATCCAAGCTCGCATGTCCCATTATTATTACTGCTGCCTCACCCTCCCCGGCGCCCGGCCGAACGGCATGCCCACCACCAGCCCGAGGGCTATGCCGTCGCAACATCGTGCCACCGGCACCGGGTCGCCTCTCAGCACAAACATCCACCTTTCTCACCAATATGTTTTAATTTGTGGAAGCGGACGTCTGGCAATTAAAATGCGTATAGATGCCGTATTATGTATCGGTGCATCTCTTTTACTGGAATTTGCGGTTGCCTATACGGTAGTATGTAGTTTAAACGACTTCAAGCTGCCAGATGAGAAAGGCGCGGTATTCTGATGTTTGGGTCAAGAGCTGGTGTTTCTCCATTTTTTATACCTCGTCGGCATTTTGTATTTGTGTACCATTTTGGTCGGCACTGGTTTCACAATTCGTATGGATAACTTCAAATACTTGGAGTTGGCATCAATAGTTTGAGTTGAGTTGCAACTTGCAAACTTTGTGAGCTGATTTAACCCTCGCATGTGTAGGGGGTGGGGTCGGATGGACCCCCCCCCCCCCATGGTTTTCCCGAATAACTCGCGCAAAACGCGGCCGATCGCGACGAAACTTTCAGTACCTTCGTGTTTATCAATTTTAGACCTCTGTAAATTTAATGACCCTGACCCAAATGACCTTTGATCTGTGACCTATTTCTTGAGACCACGTTTGGCCGTAATCGCGATTCAGCGTATCTCAGCTCACATTATCCGCCGTTTCCAGTCTTTTTGTGATTATAAACGTCCAAACATGTGAAATGATGTTCGTTCCACGCATTATGGTGGGTTTCAAGGTCACCTGAAGGTCAGGTCAGGTCATTGACCTTTGATGACCTCGGGTCACTTTGTCGAGGTACACATGTTTCTAGGTTAGTTTTTCGGGCTGATTTCGAATTTTGCATCCATTTGAACGTTTACAAAGTAGTTTTAGTACCTTCGTAACATGTTACGACGCCGTTAGTGGTAGTTGACACCTACTATGGATAGCCGGCAGGACGCCTACTGGTTGACCTGACCTGACCTGACCCGACCAAGCCTAAATGCATGAAGACATCATCTGTGATCAAAACTAACTCGAAATTCGTGATCAGTGCCCCGAAAAAACCCATAGCAGGTTCCCTTTACGAAGTTCTAGCAGGTCCAGATTTTCCGGACTTTTGGGTCATTGACCTGACCAGGAAGGTCAACCAATGACCTAGGACCTTAAAATTGGGTATCATCGTCTCCCTCTCGTCACGGGCAACACGCTCGTTTTTTCTGCGAGTCTCGAACTCAATCAGGGGCCGAACGGCAGGGGGTCCAACCGACTCCCCCCCCCCCCTAAACCTTAGACGCTGGCAAACGCCGCACACATGCGACTTGCGAGTGTTAAGAAACAATTTAAACAATTTATAATAAACCACAGATATAACACGTCCAGCCTCCAATCTTACCTTGGCGGGTTGTTCCACGATATTTTCACGCCCAGCGGCTGTGCCTTGCGGCGTTTGACCTTGGCCGTCCTGGTGTAGGGCGTCCTTCCCTTCAGCATGGTGAGGAACCTCGCTGGTCCGCCGCTGCAGAGTCTTCTGACCTATCGTTCACCACCGGCCAGCTTCGAGAGACCGAGCCAGCCGGGCGCAGGTGCTCCTCCGACCCGTGTATATCGGTAACTGAGCTGGCCTGACACAGTGGGTCGCAGCAGAGCCCTGAAGCCCCACAGGTGACCCAGAGCAGAGCTGCGATGGAGCAGAATGGAGGGCTTCCCACCGGGGGCTACCCTCCTCGGGCTTCACTTGGTCCGAGGTGGCCAGCGCTCTTACATCAGCGTTCCTGACACAAATGAACTGCTCTTCTGTGGGAATGGACGTGATCGGATCAGCTTAACAGGATGACAAAGCCTTAGCTGTTAATGTCCAAGACGGTCGTCATATGTTTACGTAATGCCCAAAAAGATGTCTTATCGTATTTTCTAGGTCAAGACGCAATATTTGATAATAACGACTAGAGTCTTATCAGTTTTCATTCTTTTGTTTTGTTTCCAACACAAAATTATGTTTATGGATATTTTATTGTAAAGTGCAAACATGTACGAACTGCGAACAATTATTTGAGGTCCTTTTTAACACATTATGTACGTTTTTTTTTAAAGTTTGCCCCTCACTGTAAACGTCTTTTTGAACACAGCACGAGAATTAATTGCTAGCTGAATTACTGAGAAAACTGGTTGGCGCACATTGTATTGGAGATATGAATATGAATAATTTCAAAGTAAGTTTTGAACACCGACGATGTAACGATAATGTTAAACGCCGTACAATTTATTAATTAGTTCAGACATAATTCCTGAGAAGTCGTCTATCACTGTGGAGCTGTAGGTATGGGCAATTACGAGCTATGAGCCTGTGAAATAGTAGGTAAACAAATTTGATGAAATTGATGTCTGTGAAATCTGGTGAAATCAATGTGCGCCAACCAGTTTTCTCAGTAATTCAGCTAGCAATTCTCGTGCTATGTTCAAAAAGACGTTTACAGTGATGGGCAAACCATGGGCAAACTTAAAAAACGAACTATAGGCATTCATGGGCGTGTAGGACAAGGTCATCATCCTTTGTTGACATCGAAATGCCTTTTGAGTATTTTCCTTCCATAATAGTTTTTGGAGCTGATTTCTAATAAAAAATTCAGGCAAACATAAAAAACAGTTTTTGAACCCATGGCACATATTGTGCGAAGCTTTCCGTGGTCGTACTATGTACACACCTAAGAATATCTAGCGGAACGCATGGCAGTTGACCTACCCTGTCCTGACTGGACGTGCCCAAAAAGCACAATTAAATATTACATACATTGTGATCCAAGAAAACAAGTGCCGAAGATAGAAACAGGACACCAAAGTTTCCAAGTAAAACCTTATTTCATGAAGATCTAGCTGACCTCGATATTCCCGACATCCAGTCACGTACTTACCTAGGATTTGGCCGGGGGAGGAATCCCTGGGCCTCCATTCTACAGAGAGTCTCCTCTCTTAAGGGGCGTCCTCTTTACAGACGGCTTGCTTTCTTCAGAGGGCCTCCTCTCTAAAGGGGCCTCCTCTCATACTGAGGTCTTCCTACCTACAGAAGGCCTCCTCTCTACTGATGAGTCAGAGGGGCCCTAGCGGTCAGATTCAGACACATATAGCGGTTCATCACAGGATGCCCCAGCCAGGTAGAAAGGAGGACCCTAGGCCCTAGCTGTCAGGCTGGTCAGAGGGCCCTGATTGTCCTGACTTGATTTTTGGGATTCCCGTGAAGTTCGTTCGCCTCCGACGTGATTTTGGCCAACGGCCAATTTTGGCCTTCGGCCCGCGGGGGCCCTGATTCCATGCGGGGGCCCTGAAAACCTCAAGGGGGGAGGGTGCCCCGTCCGCCTCCCCCTTGGGTGCGTCCCTGCGGACATCAGGGTCATTGATCTGACCTAGAGACTCAACCAATGACCTGCGACCGAATCATCGTATTTCTCTGATTACAAGCAATACATTATTTTATTTTTTTTCGCGAAGCTCTAGTTCGATCAGAGGCCGAACAGCTGCAGGGGTAGGAGGCGAGGTCCGATCGACCCCCCCCCCATGCGTGAAATTGTGAAAGCGTTTGCGAAGGCGCCGATACGGGCGAGAATTCAACCGGTAAGCATAGTTTCGCTGTTCTTCGCATACCTTTTGAATCGGTAACTGCTGTGAAAATGTCAGACTCAGGTCATCAGGAGGGTGGGGGCACTACTCCTGGTCACCTATTAATGGGTGGCGGCGTAAAAAAATCATGTAACGTCAAGTGATGTCACCTCAACAAAAGGTTGTAGTCTCGCCAATCGCTACAGTTTTACCTACGTGCATAACTTTTGATTCGAGACTTGGACTACGGACTATGTCCGTTTATGTTTGGCAGGCTACAGGTCCTGTCGAGGGGGGGGGGGAGGGTCCGCAAGTAGCCTCCGTCGTAGGGTAGCCTGTGGCAAGACGCCCCAGATAATTTATTTTACTACATAAATTTTGTCCCAAATCACCTGGAAGGCCAAATTTGTGCTCAATGCGTTCCTTGGACATTTTACTTTAAATTGACCCCTCAAATTCATTTACTTATGATCGGACTCCAAGCTAGGAAGTAATTTGTGAAGCAACTGCAAGTGGGGCATTTTGCCCCAACCCCGGGGCAAAACGCCCCACGGCCTGGGGCAAGTAGCCCCATTCTTTATATTAAAGATTTAACATGGTAGTTGGCTAAATGTTATATGAGAGGTCCGTTAGAGGCACGGCGCTGAAGTTAGCACGATCCATCCTGTTAGGTTTTCAGCTATGACACTATTGTATGAGCAGGTTTTTCACCTGCCTCATAAGACCAAATAATAAATCATTGCAATGCAAATGTTTACAGAATACTTCCTTTGCCATCCAGTTGCTGGGAAAAATACACATAAAGGCATAGAAACTTACTGTTCGCCAGCTACCGAACATTAGAAAGTGGGTAGCCCGAACAACACATGAGGTAAAACGCCCCATGGGGCTTTTTGCCCCGCGACCTACTGGGGCGTTTTACCCCATCGCGTAGTTCGGTCAGAGACCATTGCTTTGCACTCCAGCAAGACATAATTTAACACGAACCAACCCGGCATGATACGCGTTAGACAATAGTTGTTCAAAATACATAAAAGTCGTTAACCTGATGTGGACCATAAAAGAACGCCATGATCTGACAACAAAACATAAAAATCACTCAAAAAACACATTTTTGGCTATATCTCCCGAAAGAGTCATCACAATTTCTTTCCAGTCTGCTCATATAATGATCATATAGTGCACGTTTTATAGAAGAAAGGATGTTTCCCCAGAACTTTGCCAGTTCCGAGAAACATCGGTGAGGCGTTTTACCTCGGCGGGGCGACTTGCCCCGGTCTACCCTACCTGTAGGATTGGGAACCAATAGAGCCGGAGCAGAAAAAACTCAAACTTTGCTCGAAAAAGCTCATGGAGATGCACTACGTAATGTCTCGGTGACCTCGATTTCTGGTCTGAGAGGCCACAGGGTCAACCCTATTTTTATTTTATTTCATTCACCATTCTGCCGTCGGCGACACTTCCCGATTCTGCGACGTGACGTTAACCCGCGAGTTGCTGGGGGGGGGGCGTTAAACGCCCCCACTTTTTTCGCCGGGCCATAGCATAAAAACGGCGCGCCGCAGGCGCGCCAAATTTTGGGTACCTGTAGGGAATTGACTGAAGTTTATTGTGACAAAGTTTCAAAAAAATCGGTCGGAAAATTTTTGAGATATCGAGGTTTTAGTGACGTCATGATTTCTGAGTTTTCGACCAAAAATGGCATATGTTCAAAAAATCATATAAAATCACAGAATAGACATATAGACATGCCGTAAACGCCATTAGACGGCCAATGCCATGGAGAATCAAATGGCTATCTTCGATTATTGATTATCGTTCCGCATTTTCCAAAATCTTGAACTGAATCTTGGCAATTTCTCGTGACTACTTCACGACCATGATACATGCATTTCTTAAATTGAACTTTTTTAGCCAAACACGTACACATATGATAAAATGAATGTCACTATCGTGTTCTACGCCCCAAATTACTCATAAAACATGTGTCACAGGCTGCGAATATCAGTTTTTATTTTCGGGGATATGTGCCTGCCCGGTTGACCTGACCTTGACCCTGACCTATGCTTGACTGACCCCTGCATGGAGCTGACACTCTTGTAGGCCTTATATGATGGATTGTGCACCGTTTTGACAGAGTTTATGACGAGAGGCGCCCATTGCGAAGTCCTGAAGTCCATGCTACTGAAAGCCCGATTTCAGGTGTTTGACCTGACCTTGACCTGACCTGTGACCTCAAAATTCAACTTTAAAGTACTCATCTGAAGCGTCTCGTCGCGTTCTTTCGTTTGCCGCCTCGTGCGTTTCGCTGCGCCTATTGGTTCTCGAGTTATCGGCTGGGGGCGTTTAACGCCCCCCCCCCAGCAAACGGTGGGTGGCGAAATACCCCAGCAACTGCCGGGTTAATCTAGTGTGCGGTGCTGCCCTCTACTAGGTGTTCCATCTTCGCTGCCGCCATCTGATGCGAAAGTCTTACTTTCTCTGACCCAATGCCAAGTCACGTACAGGCATCGGGAAAATCCTTTTTGAAAGGATTGCATTCCCAATCCACATTCCTTGTGCCGAAGTGGATTGCATTCCTACCCGCAATCCCCTTTTTTCACTTGGATTTTGATCAAATCCGCAATCCTTTTTTGCAATCCTGTTGTATCATTATGTGCACTAGTGGATCTGGGGGAGGGAGGGGGGCATATGGCCGTGCCTCCATCCCCAAATCACCCATTTCTAGTACCTAGTCTAGGGAGGGAGGGGGGCATATGGCCGTGCCTCCATCCCCAAATCACCCATTTCTAGTGCCTAGTCTTGCGAGTAATTCCTATCTAAGGCACAGGTATTTTATGGGAAATATTTTTTGCGTCAAACACCCCCACATTTAACCCTCGCCCGTATAGGGGGGGGGGGTCGAACGGACCCCCCCCCATGGTTTTTCGCGAATAACTCGCGTAAAAAGCGGCCGATCGCGACGAAACTTTCAGTACCCTCGCGTTAATCAATTTTACACCTACCCTGAAAATTTCATGACCCTGACCCCAATGACCTTTGACCTGTGACCTACTTTTCGAGACCATGTTTGGCCAGAATCGCGATTCGGCGTATGTCGGCTCGCATTAGCCGCGCGTTTGCTGTCTTTTCGTGGTTTCAAGCGTTCAAACATGTGATATGATGTTGCCCCCATGCATTAGGGTGGGTGTTAAGGTCACCTGAAGGTCAGGTCAGGTCATTGACCTTTGGTGACCTCGGTTTACTTTTTCAAGTTTTACATGTTTCTAGGCCAGTTTTTGGAGCTGAATTCGAATTTAGCAACCATATGAACATCTACGAAGTAGTTTTGGTGCCTTCGTAACATGTTACGAAGCTGTCAGAGGTGGTTGACACCTACTAGGAATACCCGGCAGGACCCCTACTGGTTGACCTGACCTGACCTGACCCGACCTGGACTAAATGCATAAAGACATTATCTGTGATCAAAACTAACATGATATTCGTGATCAGCGCCCCGAAAAACCCCATAACAGCCACACTTTACGACCTTCTAACAGGTCCCGATTTTCCCGACTTTTGGGTCATTGACCTGACCTGCAAGGTCAACCAATGACCTAGGACCTTAAAATTAGGTATCATCGGCTTCCTCTCGTCACGGGCAACACGCTCGTTTTTACCGCGAAGCTCTAGCTCGATCAGGGGCGAAATGGCAAGGGGGGGGGTCCAACGGACCCCCCCCCCCCCTTATACGTTCGCGGCTGGAAAAACACCAATACGGGCGAGGGTTAAACCTCTACCCAACCAGTGTTTTATATTTTTAAAACTCGCCCTCAAATACGTAATTTTGCCCTTCTGTAGTTCATCAGCGTATATTATTTTGAGCGTTTAAATTAAAAGCGTTTAAATTATTTCAAGTTTCGATGTAAAACCCTTGATAGCAAAGTACATTAAGCCGATGAAGCCGATCTCATAATTATCAATCGCAACAAACCATTTCAAAGCACTTATCAAACACAATCCGGATTGGATTGCAAAAATTGGAAATATGATGCAATCCAATCCGCAATCAAATCCTTTTTTTTGAATGGATTTCAAATCCAGGTGCAAT
Organism: Amphibalanus amphitrite; assembly: GCF_019059575.1. Taxonomy (NCBI): domain Eukaryota; kingdom Metazoa; phylum Arthropoda; class Thecostraca; order Balanomorpha; family Balanidae; genus Amphibalanus; species Amphibalanus amphitrite. Next base: position 56,363 of record NW_024883564.1, read on the forward strand.
CCACCAAAAAGGAATGCAATCAGGATTTTGCAATCCTGCAATCACAATCCTACCGATGCCTGGTCACGTATCACATCTCACACACTGGTGCATCTCAGCTGGGACCCCGTTGCAGTCCAAAATTGCCAATTTCCTACCTTTTGGTTACTTATTTTTTTCCCTACAACTGCTGTGCATGAGCGAAATTGGTACGGAGAGAAAAAACACCGAACTGTATTCTGTGTAACCTACGTAGTACCTACAACTGTGTGTGGTGAATCATTTAGAAACATCTACCTACGCATGATTGGCACTGGCAGTTGGCACATTGCCAAGTTATGTATTAATATATCTTTCAATGTCACCGCCAGACATGTGCTTGGATCCGAGAGCTGGATCTATGATCTCAGTGGATCTCTCGACAAAATAGAGGGGTTGGATCTATGATCCGAGTGGATCTCTCGACAAAATTCAGGGGTTGGATCTATGATCCGAATGGATCTCTCGACAAAATTTAGGGGTCGGATCTATGATCTCTGTGGATCCAGCGGGCAAAAGTTTGTGGAGGACCTACGATCTGTATGGATCTCACGACAACATGTAGCCAATGAAACCCTTATCCTACATAATTGTACACCTTACAGTGCAATACAATTGAGAATTATCACTTGTGGACATGGTTATTGGTTAAGACCACTTGAAATCATTAGGTATCATCATTAAATTTGAATTTAAATAAACAACATTTGTACTACATTTAAAATAAACCAAGAACATGCATATCGCTACTTTTTGTGACCAATTGTAACTTTTTCACGACAGCACTGATGACAATCTTATCAACAAGCTACAGCCACTTAAATTCAATGAACAAACAGTACAGACAGATGCAGTGGCAGCAGGGCACTGCAGATTTTTATTTTGGTCCCATTCTTTCCATGCAACGCCAGTAGGGCTAATGTTAAAATGCCAAAATCTATGGGAGGCACTGTATCCTGGTGCCACCCCCCCCCCCTGTTCTGCCGCCTATGGACAGATGTTAGGAAATCAAACCTGGAAGCCAAATAGGTCAGTTTTGTTAAAAATAATCCTGCAATCCACTTCTGCCAGGTATGAAATCCCAATCCAGAATGTTCGTATGAGCTATTAGTATGTGCAACACAATTTCGATTTAGTAAGAATAGCAACCAACCTCTAATACTTTCCTAATAAAATTACAAGTTCAAAATTGGCATCAACTTCTTCAGATTACCTACTTTTGGCATCGTGCCAACTGCCACGTGTGGTGCCACTGGTTATGAGAGAGCCTCCCAAAAAAAGACAAACGAAATTCACAGCTCACGTTTTGGTAATATGGTTTTAATACGTCATTATCGTTTGACCAATGACAAATCTCAATTTGACCAAAACCGTAATGATTCCAAAAGATTCCCCGTAATAGATCCTTTAAACTAATGACGTAAGATATTGTTTTTCTTTTGAAAAGTGAATAAAATAAAGATGCAAGGCGCACACCGCTCAGGGCCATATAAAACCATTTCAGCTTACGTTTACGTCATTAAATTCAACGCTACAAAGATGATATTCACAAACAATCGTGTCGTAAAATTATGTGAGGCAGATAAAGTAAACATTATTTTTAAAAAAAACTCCAGACTTTTGAATTTCCAGTTTGATTTTTTATTTATTTTCATTATACTCGAAGGTAGAACGCCTAGCTCATTTGTTATTTGAAATGACGTCACGAGTTCTATTTAGATACTGAATAATCATTTTACGGTAAATATCCAAGGCCGTTACAATTGATATTTCGCTTCTCATCGCTTCCCCGCAGGCTGTTGAATATTTTTATACTTTTGTTTATATCTCAGTTTATTTTATCAAATATTTCTTTCAATAGATTGAAATACCTTAACCTAAGTCCTAACCAAGCCACATGTGTCAGTATCATCTTTTATTGTTTATCAATCAATTGTGGTAGCTGGAAACTGGGAAGCCTCATGGTTGTCTAATGCAAGATTGTCTTATCAATATCATTATGTAGATTCTAACATGAATTGTGATGCGGTAGGTACCTAGTTAGTAGTTATGTATTGTTAATTAGCCATTACTTTGACTTACCTCTATGTTAATTGTTTATGCAAACTTTTCTGTTGGTATGTCAACTGTGAACAATCTTCATGTCACTCAATTCTCTCAAGTTGTGACCGTCATGAGCCTCCTTTATTTTGTATTCTGTATAATGTAACTGGATGCCTTTACTAATATGGCCTTTGTATAAGATTGTTTGTTTCTAACCATACTTTGGTATTCACAACTTCTTATGAAAGAAAGTTGTTAACATTTTGAGCACCTATGAGCTATGATCCCAATGGATCTCACGACAAAATTGGGGAGCCAGATCTATGATCCGAGTGGATCTAGCGACAAAATTGAAGGGTCAGATCTATGATCCCAGTAGATCTCTCGACAAAATTGAGGGGTTGGATCTATGATATGAATGGATCTCGGATCGGGATCCATGGGATCGGATCTCAGATCCATTTTTCCGGATCCAAGCACATGTCTGGTCACCGCTTTAAGTTCCACGGCGTATGCTCGCTCCTATGCTCTGCGCACTCCGCTCCTATGCTTTATAACCAAGCTATTCTGACCCATCCAGGACCCATGGATATTGGATAGGTACCTATACCTACTACATTTAACCACCGTATGTTTCCGTCCTCGCTCAGCGTTCTGCATCTGTTTGTGTGCGGCAGCACAGGTGTGTGTGCCGGTCAGAGCTGAAGCTCGACGGCCGACGGGCGCGTGCTCACCCGATGACGGTCTCCGCCAACACATCAGTCGCGTAATGAGCCGCCCGTCCGTCGACCGTGCCGTTTGTGTGTCTGTGTGTGGATGTGTGTGTGTCCACACCTGTGCGCCGCGTGCTGGCCGCTCGCCGTCGCCGTCGACAGCCGGCGTGAGCACCGGCGGCGCGGACCAGTCGCGTCGGCCGTCCTCGGTACTGCGGCGCGGCGGGTTAGTGTTAGACAGCACCACCAGCAGTACACCACCAGTACCAGTGTACTTGAAGCCCCAGCAGTACCACCAGCAGTGTTGACAGCAGGAGCGCCTCATCTCTGCCGCGCTGGCGGTGGTGGCTGACCCGGCCCGGGACGCCCCCGGCTCGTCCGCCGGGCCCCATGCGCCACTGTTTCTCTTCCGGTGACTCTCCACTCCTGCCGCGCCGGGGCCGGGGCCGGGGGCCTGTGGTGGTGCGGGGGCGCTCGGCCGCCCGCGCCGGCCCGGCCCTCGCCACCGCCGACCGGCCCCGGCGGCCCAAGAGTGTGACGTTCGCTGATCAGGTGCCGGCGCGACGTGCCGGTGAGTGCCACCTGAGAGACTGGGTCTGATCCTCGCTGGGCCGTCTGACCCTCTCTGGGGCTGTCTTACCATCCCCGGGTCGTCTGACCTTCAGTGGGGCTCCGTCGGACCCTGGTTGTAGCCCGTCTGATCCTCATCGGGCTGTGTGACCCTTGCTAGGGTCATTTGACCGAGGGGCAACCGGCCACGGGCCAGGGAGGGCCGAGGGGAGAGGAGGTGACCGCTGAGGTAGGTTCGTCCTTGCTTAGTGATGTCTCAAAGCGATATCATTATCATTTTATGTGATGTACCTAATGCAGTCAATGGAGTGATGCTGCCTGGTATATCAGGAAATTTTTGAATTCATAAGCGATGCAAGTGATAACAGCAGCGGTATATTTCCATTCGCTATGAAATATGACAGCCTAATTTGAAAAGGTTATAGGTAAATGGATAAGCACTTCTCAATTCAAAAGGTCCTTTTCTTTGAGAGCATCTCCGTCGACGGCACCATGTATTGCATAACCATCAGTTTTTTAGTTTTTTTTTTGTAAGAAGCAAATCGTGCGTGAACACATGCTCAGCTTTGGAGCCAGATCATTGTATTCACCCAAGCTCCTTTGTCTTCTGATAGGCTTGACAGTTGGCACATCTGCACAGTGGACCGTCGTTAGCTATCAGCTGCAATGGGTCACGCGGTAGGCATGTTGCTGGCTGCCCGGGACGGTTTGTCCTGTTTGTCCTACTAGCGTATGCACACACTACCGGGAGACAGTGACGCGCTATGCAGGTTGCAAGGCTGTTTTTTGCTTATACCAAACAACCGATTTGACCAATATCGTTATACCACACTCTCACTATACGGACAAACCTGCTGCAGCTCAGAAGTGATTGTTTATCAGGTCTCCTGACAGGAGGTGGGACTGTCACCACTCCGTACCGCGCGCCGCGCTGTGATACAGCCAGTAGTCGTTACAGCTGTGTCAAGTCAGCTGCCTCCCCTAATCCCTTCTTTATTGATTCTTCTCCTCATTGGGAAATAACTGCAGTATAAGTGTGTATGAGACGGCATCATGCGAAGTGCGTGTAAAGAACACATTAGGCCCCGTCAAACTTTCTAAAGTTTTTGGAAGACCAGCTCCCCTGGTGTTTTCCCATTGCTTGTTGGCCCAATAAAAGGTATGCAAAATTTCAGCTTCCTAGCTCAACGTTTGCGTCTGCCTCAAAGGCCTCGAAGTTTGTCCCATAGGGCATAATGGAGACTGCAATGCCGGTGTTAGCTGCATTGTCCTGGCAGCGGCGTTCATTGGCACAAGCCACAATATCGCCACGAATCAACTGCTGCCCAAGCAAGAGATGAACCAAACTAGTCTTTGCCATGCCCCCCCCCCCCCACTCACACCCCTCCCCCTCCTTACCCCCCCTTGATTTTGTAATGCATCGTTTGATTTCCATGCATTGTTCACGATCACTTTATCTGTTTTTTTTTTTCAGGATGCCTAAATGCTGATTGAGACAAATATATTAGTACCTAGCTTTAACATGCATGTGCATATGTATATTAATTTCGACTTAATACTGCGGCGGCGGCAAACAGATAACTACGAACGACAACAGCAGCAGGAGACCAATTGACGGCGGGCACGGCACTGGTGACGGTGACGGGTACCGGTGTCACCCACTATGGTCGAGTCTGCGTGTCCGGTGTCGTGGCTTACCTACAAGCACGAAGGTTCTCTTGCGCGGCTTTTTGGAAAACTCTGCAGTGCGGTCTAGGAGTGAACTCTGCAGTTTTCAAAAACTCGTCATTTCTTTCCATGCAACGACATAATATGAGGACGCCTTTAGGGCCCAAAGGGGCGCCCCAAATTTAAAGGTACAGGAAAATGGGCTTGACCTAAATGCCCGCGTATGCTGGATACGCCTCTGCTCTGGAGGCTGAGGGGCGCCATGTTTTTTTTCGTAATGGGGCGCCCAATCGCCTGTGATCTTTAATGGGGCGCCTGTTAAGCTTTGCAGATCAGCATCCGTGGTGTTGACTTGTGTGCCGAGTGCTCTGCCCCCTGGAAGGGGCGCCATCGTTCAGAGGGGCGCCGAATGTTCTTGAGAGGTGCCAGTAATATTGAATGGGGGCGCCTGATGTTCTGGAGGGGCGTCAGTGATATTGAATGGTGCGCCAGATGCTCTGAATGGGACGCCAGCGATAATGAATGGGGCGCCCACTCGCCCGTGAGCTTCAATGGGGTGCCTGATACGTGAGACGTGTCGGTGGTGTTGAATGGCGTGCCAAGTGATCAAGAAGTCACTCGGCTTCTTGATCAAGTCACTTCTTGATCACTTGGCACGCCATTCAACACCACCGACACGTCTCACGTATCAGGCACCCCATTGAAGTTCACGGGCGAGTGGGCGCCCCATTCATTATCGCTGGCGTCCCATTCAGAGCATCTGGCGCACCATTCAATATCACTGACGCCCTCCAGAACATCCGGCGCCCCCATTCAATATTACTGGCACCTCTCAAGAACATTCGGCGCCCCTCTGAACGATGGCGCCCCTTCCAGAGGGCAGAGCACTCGGCACACAAGTCAACACCACGGATGCTGATCTGCAAAGCGTAACACGCGCCCCATTAAAGATCACAGGCGATTGGGCGCCCCATTACAAAAAAAAAACATGGCGCCCCTCAGCCTCCAGAGCAGAGGCGTATCCAGCATACGCGGGCATTCAGGTCAAGCCCATTGTCCTGTACCTTTAAATTTGGGGCGCCCTCTTTGGCCCTAAAGGCGTCCTCATATTATGTCGTTGCATGGAAAGAAATGACGAGTTTTTGAAAACTGCAGAGTTCACTCCTAGACCGCACTGCAGAGTTTTCCAAAAAGCCGCGCAAGAGAACCTTCGTGCTTGTAGGTAAGCCACGACACCGGACACGCAGACTCGACCATAGTGGGTGACACCGGTACCCGTCACCGTCACCAGTGCCGTGCCCGCCGTCAATTGGTCTCCTGCTGCTGTTGTCGTTCGTAGTTATGTTTGCCGCCGCCGCAGTATTGAGTCGAAAGTAATATACATATGCACATGCATGTTAAAGCTAGGTACTAATATATTAGTCTCAATCAGCATTTAGGCATCCTGAAAAAAAGAAAGTGATCGTGAACAATGCATGGAAATCAAACGATGCATTACAAAATCAGGGGGGTAAGGAGGGGGAGGGGTGTGAGTGGGGGGGGGGGCATGGCAAAGACTAGTTTGGTTCATCTCTTGCTTGGGCAGCAGTTGATTCGTGGCGATATTGTGCCAATGAACGCCGCTGCCAGGACAATGCAGCTAACACCGGCATTGCAGTCTCCATTATGCCCTATGGGGCAAACTTCGAGGCCTTTGAGGCAGACGCAAACGTTGAGCTAGGAAGCTGAAATTTTGCATACTTCTTATTGGGCCAACAAGCAATGGGAAAACACCAGGGGAGCTGGTCTTCCAAAAACTTTATAAAATTTGACGGGGCCTAGAACACATACATAGTTGAGCAATGTAGGCATTTTGTTCTCACAGTTTTAGTTTATGAAAATTTAGCAGGTTTGTTGTTTTCATTTGCTGTCCGCAATCAACTGTCCGTGTCCGCAGCTCTGTCCTCTGGCGGATTTGTCCTTTTCCGCTGTCCTCCGTCAGCTGGCGAATTTGTCCGCTGTCCGCTGTCCTCCGTCAGCTGGCGGATTTGTCCGCTGTCCGCTGTCGCCCGTCAGCTGGTGGATTTGTCCTTTTCCGCTGTCCTCCGTCTGCCGGCGTCTGTCTGGTCGTTACGGATCCAATCACGGTGGCCGGCTGCCTCCATCGGCATTCGTCAATCGTCTCCGCTCCTGCAGCCCGTCTCCGCCCTCGGGGATTAGGGGGTGAGGGGGGGGGGGGGTGACAGGGCGTGACTGGCACATCAATTCCTTAGACCCACCGTCCAAGCCAATAAACACACAGGAAAGCTGCTTGGCGTTGGATGTATTTTAAACCGGTCAACTGTGAATTTCGTCCAGAAATCGAGCTTTTTAATGAACATCATTAATCTTGAATGAACTGGATGATAATCTGACTATATGGTCCGTCACCATTTTGTGAACTGCTGGCCTAGCTGATTTCTTACCGAACGACGTTGGACATCTCAGTATAAATAGCATGCGATCGCTCGAACAGTCAATATATGGACATATTGGCCAGACCAGAGTGTTCTATTTCTCGGCTGGTTTTCTCGTTACACTCCGTCCTCATATCGCGTGTCGCCGATGACATGGCGTGTCATGCGTCACATGAGGTGTCACGCATGGCTGCTCCCGACGATTGCGTGACCGGTCCGTTATTGCATCCTGGTGTGTGTATATTGATGGCGATCAGTATTACCCTGCGGCACACCATCCCAGTGTAGGATCACCGATCCCACTACCCGGCTAATGGCTAGCCGTTGGCACGAACAGTTGCTGTTCAGAGCACACTCGTGGGACGGACGATTAGTCGAGCATGGTGGACATTTGTTGATACGGTGTGGATGAAGAGTGGCTCATGTCGTGCACCAGGCAGAGCTGGGTTTGTTTCATTTGTTAATTCATCCAGGACAGCCATGTTGATGGTCTGCATCCATGATGCCCGAAGAATAATTTCCTAATAACATTCACATGCACATGGAGTCCATTGATCATAAATGGCAATTGTCAACCACTTTTGGGTTTATTTATAACTGAAATGCTTCAATAGCCGTACTATCGACCTCCACAGGCACTGGATTCCGCGAACTCTATCAGCCGCCCTTCCAGGAATACTATAAGCGATGGATGGCCTCGTATTTTCAAATGTCAACTCAGATTCCAAGCTGCAATCGCGCGCCCTGCCGAGTTGCCACTGGGAGCCAAAACCGTCACACGTTTGTAGTCGCCCCTCCGTCACATCCATCACCCTGAAGTGAATGCATAAACAACCTCGCGGCGACTGTTCGCTGATCGTCACGGACCGGAGAGATGCAATCTGAGTGGTCTGGTGTTCGTCGGCGGAGCGCCCCCTGACGGCAGTCCCGGTCACGATCAATAGTGGGTGGGGAGGCGGCGGCGGCGGCGGCGGCGGCGGGCGCGCGCGACATAACCGCCCTCCGCCCCCAGCCGCCGGCCGTCGGTCCGACGCGCTGACCGCTCGGCCGCCACGCGAGGCGGACCGAGTCGAGCTGGGGCGCCGCCCGCGCCGTGAGTCGGCTCGACATGACTCACCAGTGACGTCATGGATGGCAGAGGTGAGTTCAGCTCAGCTGAGCTCGTCAGCTGGCGGTCTGGGGCTGCCAGATGAGGCTGTTTGTGGTTGAGTCCCAGATTTCATCGCCACGATTACGAACGTGTCGCTCACTGCTTGAGAAGTTGAGATGGTGTAAGGAATCTTGTGAGTAAACGATGCTCAGTAGTGGCATTGGACTGTCCTGTAGCCCTGCGGGAGTAAGTTATATCGCTTGCCGTTTGTTGACTGTTGAGTGGTGACGTTTAATGGTTGATTTGACTTACTTCGGCGATGTGTCGTTTTAACCGACCTCCTCCCTGATTAAAGGGACTATCCCACCTTTAACATGGGGTTTGAGTTGAGATAGCCAAGTTTGCGGCGAGGTTCAGAAACCACTATCTATCTAGGTTGCAACCCCCGCGGCCTCTTTTTTTTAAATTGTACGAAAAAGCAGGAAACAAAATATACGCAAAGACTAAATCAATAAATAACATGTAGACCTATGAGTAAGTTGTGTATGTGTGTGTAGGTGTGTGTGGGTGTGTGTGTGGGTGTGGGTGTGTGCGTGTGTGTGTGCGTGTGCGTGTATGTATGTGTGTGGGTGTGTGGGAGAGAGAGAGAGTTGGCGTTTATGTTTATTTATGCATAGGTGAATGTGAATGTGTGCGGACGGTGTAGGTGCATATGTGTATGTAGTGTTTGTGTGACAATCTCCTCCTCTGTACCAGGCGCGTTGCAAATCAACTAAATTGGAATGTATTTTTATTCAAGTATTTTTGTAAGATCGCTTTTCAAACTCTGTAAGATTATTATTTCGCTTCGCTATGATGAACTCATTTTTCACTTCAAATTTAAGGCTGTAGGACATCATCTGCAAAGACGGTATTGTTGATTTTAGGCGTGATTTATGTATGCATTTTTTGATAAGTGTGATAATCATCACCTCTATACTATTCAAACCTGTTAGCAAAAACCAATTTACACTATTAATATGCAAGGTAATATTGAATCTATTTTTCAAGTGTGACAGAACTTCTTTGATAAATATTTGTGTTATTCGGCATTGCCAGAATAAGTGAACTATTGTTTCCGTGGTGTTGTCACAAAATGAGCACTTATCGTTCTGGATAACTTCAATGTTTGACAAATATTTGTTGGTTGCATAAATTCTGTTAATTATCCTAAAATGAAGATAGATAAGAAATGTTGATCTTGTGGCTTTGATAACTCGTTGCACCGTTCCTTGTTCAAATTCGTTTATATCAAGTTTCCACTTGGTTTCAAGATGTTTGTTAGTTTTTTTATTCTCATCTGTTAATTTTTCAACAAATGTGTGATATGCAACCTTGGGTAGCTTGCAATTGCCTACAAGCAAAATTTTGAATGGTATATTTGGATAATTTATTAATGCTTTATCCACCTTTGCGCTTATTGTTGTTGGTAAGCTACGCAGTAAAGCCGTGTAACATAAACAAGTCATTTGTATTCCATAAACGGTTTCCAGCTCTTCTTTTGAATATATTTTCTCGGTCATATTATTGTATAAATCACATATAAATCTTATGCCACTGTTGTCCCACCTTTTGACAATTGTTGTATCGTATTTTGTCCAATTGGAGAACCATATGCTTTCTGACAATATTTGTTCTACTGATGGGTTATATTCATGATTAAACTTTATGAGACTATCCAGAATGTCAGTGTAAAATAAATTAGTAGTTTTGTCACGTAATAAGTTTAATTTGTTCGTGCCGTATGTAAGTAATTGCGTTGGTTCTGGAATCTCGCTATTCGTCACAAACGTCCAGTCGGCTTTTGATGACATATAGCGTTGTAACCATGATAGTTTTATGCTTTTAATAAATGAGTCAATGTGTACCATTTTCAAACCGTCTTTGTAATAGTCTTGTATTACTTTTGTGCGTTTCACCTTGTCATTTTTACAGTTCCACACAAAATTGTAAAATATTTTTTCCAATTGTTTGATGCATTGTTTTGAAGGATTTGGTAGTGATATAAAAAGATGAACTAGTTTTGCTATGAGCAAAGATTTAAGAATAGTAATTCTTCCTATCGGTGTCAGATTACGACGCTTCCATTGCTCTATTTCTCGTTTTATAGCCGGTATTTTTTGTTGTATATTTTTATCTGATACATCTTTCAAGTCTTTTTCGAATTTCACGCCAAGAATCGTTAAAGTATCAACAAAGGTAACATTTACGCCTGTGCTTGCGTTTATTTGATTCTCGTTGAAACCTCCTATCCCCATGCACAGTGTTTTTTCCATGTTTATGTTTAAGCCAGACTGAGTTCCAAATTCTTTGAATTCTACTAGAGCCCCTTTAACTGAGTCGATTGAGCCGTCTAGAAATAAAATAGTGTCATCAGCATATTGACTGATTCTGATTTCTTTATGGTTGATCTTTATTCCAGTCAAGTTAGTGGAGTTATAGATTTGTTCCGCAAGAGTCGACACTGCTAAATTGAAAAGATAGCCTGAGGCGGGATCTCCCTGTCTTATCCCTCTCTGCATGTGTATTTTGTTGCCTAAATGTCCGTTTATAAGAATACGTGCGTTATTCTTAGTATTGAAATATAGATGATCTATGATCCCTCGTAAATATGGCCCAAAGTTCAATTCCTTTATAACTTTGCTCAAATATTCCCAAGCGACCGATTCAAACGCTGCTTCGAAATCGGCAGCAAGTATCACTCCTGGGCCCAATCTTACCAATGCCGTAAATAGGATTTGGCAGCACTGGCCGGAGTTTACGGCTCTCATATCAAAGTTATCCCTTTTGTTCACACCCAGCTAATCTTGTCCAATGATTTTGATAGCGTGAATGATTATAAATGTTGCCTGAACGAAGGAATAAGTGAATGGAGAATGGTTCTAAATGTTACCAAATGCCGTGAATGCGCATTCACGGCATTTGGTAAGATTGGACCCTGGTTTTTTGTTTTTATTTGCCCAATGTATTATGTCGTAAGTTAGTCTTGAATTTTCTCCGATGTATCTCCCCGAGGTATAAGCGGTCTGTGTCGGTCTTATGAGTTTACTCATGACTTTTTTTAACCTATTCGAAATTGCTGTAGAAACTATTTTATAATCTACGTTTAAAAGAGTTATGGGTCTCCATCCTTTATATATGTGAGGCGATTTTCCTTTCTTTGGTATAAGGGTGATTATGCCTTCTCGGTGTGTAAAGAGATCTTCATCTTCATCAATTGATCTTTTAACAGCTCTGATTAAAAATGGTCCTATTTCCAACCAGAAGCATAGGAAGAATTCGACTGGGAAGCCATTAGAACCTGGAGTTTTTCCTTTTTTCATGGTGTTGAGTGCATTTGTCAATTCATTCATACAAATGGGCTCGTCAAGTTCAATACTTTCTTTTATGCTTAATTTATTTGATATATTTCTTGTTATGTAAAATGCCTCTGGCTTGATATTTTCATCTTTGTTGTATTTATTTTTGTATAAGTTTGAGAAGCCTTCAATGATATTTTTATTGTTTGAAATGATCGTTTCTCCATCTTTAACCCCGCGGCCTCTTGGTGTTGAAGAAATTCGTTCCCTTCATTTGAAAATGGGCCTTGTATGTACAAGGCCCTATCTTCAACATGGAGCGACCGTTAGTGTGACGTCACCTCGTTTAGTCATTCTGATTTAACCCTATTCCTGGCGGGCTCCGCCGGGACAAGAAACTGGCGGGGGGGGGCCGATTCGGCCCTCCCTTCAGATCTCAAAAACTACACATCGCAGCGACAAACGGCGAACGGCTTTCGATAGGTCGTTTAAAGATCTACAACTTTTACATAAAACATTTTCAGGTCAGGTCAATATTGAGGTCACCAGAGGTCATCAACGATAAAATGTTTTGGAATTAGTTACCTATATAACTTTTAAACTAAGAAACATAGAGACATAAAACCAATACATTTTTCGTTGCTCTCGCCCAGGCGATGCGAAATAAGTATGTGATGACCTTCACAGGTCAATTTAAAATTTGACCTGAGGTCAAGGTCAGGTCATTCATCAATGAGGTTGTGGGGTATGGTCATGCTGCATACCAAACGACGCGCCTTGACCAGGCGAGCAGTTTGGTACCACTTACAAGTCTTTAGCACCATCATGTCGTGATTTATTGACAGAAAAACGATTTATGACGTCACATGACCTCAGATGACCTTTGCCGGTGCCCCTGTCAATTAGCGGCACCAGGATCATCACCGATGAGATAATCTTCCATAATACTGAAAGAACTGGGTGGTTTTGACTCGTTTACACGAAGCAGGAGGCGTTTCAATATTTTCCCATAGGCTTGCAATGTAAAGGTCACGAGTCTGGCCTGACCTCAGGTCACAGATATGAAAATTCTGAGATATACAAATTGCACATACTGGTACCCTAACTAAAGCCTGAAGAGAAGAAATTGATCGGTCAAAAACTCTAGCTCTGGCGTGATTGCAAACTTTTCTGAGGTAGGGTCACCAAACCGCCTCTGGTGACCTGACCTGAGGTCAGATCAACTCAACATTTTCAGAAATGTTGCGTAAAAGCCTTTTAGAAAAAGTCAGAAAATTTGAGCTTCCTAGCTCAAAGCGTTTGGGAGATATAACCAAAAAACCTCAGGGGGGGGCTCCTGAGGCCCCCCTCCGCCAGGAATAGGGTTAAATGGGTTTGTTCGTTGAAAAATCGCTTAAAACTTGGTCTGAACTTTGTTGTGGTGCCTACAGAGTAAAAAGAATCAGCTTTATGACAGTAATGTGGCCTGGGGAAGGAGGTAATTTTGGGCTGTGACGTCACATATTTGAAAGTTTGTGTTTGGAATATGGGAAGCCTAAGATGTTTAATGAAAAATAAATGCCAGAACCGTGTTCCTGGTCATCCAATCTAAAGTCGGGCACAATTTAACTGGTTTTACAACATTTTAGAAGGTGGGATAGCCCTTTAAACAGTTCCAAAATCAGGTCTTGGCACGCCCTATCATGATACGAGTGAATGTTTGTCTCGTGTGTTTGTCTAGCACGTGGGTAACCGAGCGCATTCATTCCGTTGCACAGTCGTTCAGTTCAATGCAAAATGCTACTTTTCATAGACACGTGATA
>NW_024883565.1:0-75847 GCF_019059575.1 Amphibalanus amphitrite
AGCGGGGGGGGGAGGAGGCACCGGGGCACCGTGCCCCCTTGATTTGCCATTTTAACATTTCCCTATAGGCGTTGCATGGAAATGAAATGGAAAGAATGGACCAAAAGTCTGCAGTGCCCCCCCCCTAATTGAAGATGTTCCGCCGCTACAGCCTCATGCTACAAAATGAGATAGAGAAAGAAGAGATAGATAGAGAGCGACACACAGAGAGAGAGAAGAGAGAAGAGCGAGCGAGAGAGCGAGAGAGAGAGCGAGAGAGAGAGAGAGAGAGAGAGAGAGAGAGAGAGAGAGAGAGAGAGAGAGAGAGAGAGAGAGAGAGAGAGAGAGAGAGAGAGAGAAGAGAGAGAGATAGAGAGAGAAGAGAGAGAGGAGAGAGAGAGAGAGAGATAGAGAGAGAGAGAGAGAGAGAGAGAGAGAGAGAGAGAGAGAGAGAGAGAGAGAGGAGAGAGAGAGAGAGAGAGAGAGAGAGCGAGAGAGAGAGAGAGAGAGAGAGAGAGAGAGAGAGAGAGAGAGAGAGAGAGAGAGAGAGAGAGAGAGAGAGAGAGAGAGAGAGAGAGAGAGAGAGAGAGAGAGAGAGAGAGAGAGAGAGAGAGAGAGAGAGAGAGAGAGAGAGAGAGAGAGAGAGAGAGAGAGAGAGAGAGAGAGAGAGAGAGAGAGAGAGAGAGAGAGAGAGAGAGAGAGAGAGAGAGAGAGAGAGAGAGAGAGAGAGAGAGAGAGAGAGAGAGAGAGAGAGAGAGAGAGAGAGAGAGAGAGAGAGAGAGAGAGAGAGAGAGAGAGAGAGAGAGAGAGAGAGAGAGAGAGAGAGAGAGAGAGAGAGAGAGAGAGAGAGAGAGAGAGAGAGAGAGAGAGAGAGAGAGAGAGAGAGAGAGAGAGAGAGAGAGAGAGAGAGAGAGAGAGAGAGAGAGAGAGAGAGAGAGAGAGAGAGAGAGAGAGAGAGAGAGAGAGAGAGAGAGAGAGAGAGAGAGAGAGAGAGAGAGAGAGAGAGAGAGAGAGAGAGAGAGAGAGAGAGAGAGAGAGAGAGAGAGAGAGAGAGAGAGAGAGAGAGAGAGAGAGAGAGAGAGAGAGAGAGAGAGAGAGAGAGAGAGATCCTAATCTAATCGGACGAGCCCGCTAAGGCAGAAGAAATCACAGCTTGAAGAAATCACGTGATTTCTTCTGCCTAAGGCAGAAGAAATCACAGCTGGTTATGAAGAGGTAGCCAGGAATCCCACCAACAAGACAGAAGCTGCCACGAAGCGGATCATCAAGGAGACGCTTAAAGGCAAACTTGATGAGAATGTGATCCAAGCGCTCCTCCCACAAAGCTCACGAACTGCTGAATTATACGGACTGCCAAAAGATCATAAACCGGGCATTCCACTGCGCCCGATTGTGTCAGCGTGTGGTGACCCACTGGACAAAATATCCCAACTACTGGAGAGAATCCTCAGCCAACTCCTTCAGTTTATCCCAGCCCACCTCAGCAACACTGAAGAGTATCTTCGCCGCCTCTCAGATGCCTATCCAGAACACAGACTACCAGCGGATAGCATCATCTTCAGTGTAGACGTCACCAACCTCTACGGAAACATCCCCTACAAAGAAGCGACTGAGAGTGCAAAACGTCTGCTCGAAATTCACCATCAAGACATCAACACCTTCGGCCTGGAAGTTACAGACATCATCCACCTTCTGAACCACTGCCTTTCCAACAACTTCTTGATATTTGGCGAAAAATACTATCGCCAAACAAGCGGTATCGCCATGGGTAGTCGTGTGGCCCCACCGCTTGCTATCATCTTTATGGACAGCTTGGAACGGGACTTCAACACCAGTGCCTCACACAAACCCGACCTATACATGAGGTATATCGACGACGTACTCGGAGTGTGGACCCATGGCTCTGCCAATCTTCAAGAGTATTTCCGTCACATCAACGACGCACATCCATCGATCAAGTTCACCATCGAATCGACTGACAAGACGCCATCCATTCCCTTCTTGGACACCAGCATCACAGTCGAACCCACGGGAAAGTACACCACTGAGCTGTACATCAAGCCCACATCGGCTGGTATCATACTACACGCTGACTCGGCACACCCGTGGAAAACCAAGCGAGCTGTGCTGCACTCCCAAATACGACGTGCCATCAACATCTCCAGTGACAACAGCGCTCGTGAACGCAGCATAGAGAAAATCAAAGACCTGTTCCTGAACAACGGCTACAACATGCGCACCATCAGCAGAGCCATCAGTTGCTGCCAGACCTCAAGACCAAGACCAAGAAGACGAGCAACGCCGGTAACAAGGCTCGTGTTACCTTTCATCGATGACAAGCTAGCCCAAACCGTATAGGCCATCGTACACAAGAGTGGCCAACAGAACCTAGGAGTGACCTGGACCAACAAACAGACCATCAAGAACCAGCTGGTGCGCTCGGCCCTGAAACCACCTCCGTGTCCTGGTGGCTCACGCTGCCACTCGTGTGCTGCAGGACTACAGGGCCGGTGCCACAGTTCCGGAGTGGTATACCAACTTACCTGCACGCTGTGCAACCGGAGCTACATCGGCGAAACCGGACGTCACATACGACTTCGCTACAATGAACATCTACGGGACGCGAAGAACCACCGTATGGACTCACCGTGGGGCGACCACTTCAGAGATGACCACCCTCGATGTCGCCCAGAGCCCCAACACATCGCGGCCAAGATCCTACAGACATGCAACACCAGCAGAGACAGAAAAATAGCAGAGTCGCTATGGATAAGGACATACCGACCAGCCCTAAACACCAACATCGCATCTTGGGCAGTTCTGTGATTAGTGTGAACTGTCAGACTGAGACGTGATAGATGTTGGGATAGCCTCATGACTGTTAGATCTTTTGGCTTTTGAGATGCTTAGTTAGATGTTTTATTAAATGCCGATGTTTGAATGAATCATTGAATGGTTGATTATATGTATGATTAAATGGAATATTGAATGGTAGATTGATAGATGATTGAATGGACGACTGTGGGTCTGATTGATTTAATGGTTGAAGGGTTGCTTGATTGGATGATAAAATCGTTGTTTGTTTGATTGAATGACTGCTTGATTGTATGATAAAACGTTTGATTGAATGATTTAGAATGGATACTTGAATGGTTTGTCGACTCCATGACTGAATGTAATGGGTG
This sequence comes from Amphibalanus amphitrite, assembly GCF_019059575.1. Taxonomy (NCBI): domain Eukaryota; kingdom Metazoa; phylum Arthropoda; class Thecostraca; order Balanomorpha; family Balanidae; genus Amphibalanus; species Amphibalanus amphitrite. The sequence continues at coordinate 3,165 of NW_024883565.1, forward strand.
TAACTAGTTGATTGAACAATTGGATGAATGGCTAGTTTGTTGGCTAGACAATCGATCTATTGAGTAGTTGGTTGTGTACACCTTGCATGTTAGTTGTAATTATATTGTGTGTTTCTAAGATGACTAGCATAGTTATTCGTTGGGTCACAAGTGATCTCATACAGTTGTATTTGGTTACGCTACCTTATGTATACCTCTTATTTTAGTCTTGCGTTGATTAAAAGAGGCCGTTCTACTTATATGGCACGAGAATGTGACTTATATTCGTTGGTGGGATCAGTGAATTCGGCGCTTTTGTGACGTTCAATTATTTGTACATTTCTGTGGCTTGTATAGTTAACTTTTTGAACTGAAGAAGGAACGTTTCCGAAATATATTCATTGATTTTAGGCTAATTTTTGGATTGTTTAAAGATAGTGAGCATAAGGTTATTCTTCTACGATATTCAATAATGCTGCTCATTTTAGTACTTCGCCATCTTATTGAGACGTACCGTTACAACTTTTCCTCGTGGCGGTTTACTTTTTGGTAGACATGTTTGAAACGTATTGTCTTGTGTTCTAATGCATTTAAAAAGCAGGCTGATGAAGGAGGCAGCAGCCCCCGAAAGCTACCGATCATATACAATATACATATTACTGGTGTCGAATAATTCGTTTCTGAATATTTACCATGTCGCAGTACAAGAATTACATATTTAAAAGCACCCAAACTACTTTGTAAACGTTCATATGGTTGCTAAATTCGAATTCAGCTCGAAAAACTGGCCTAGAAACATGTAAATCTCGAAAAAGTGAACCGAGGTCACCAAAGTTCAATGACCTGACCTGACCTTCAGGTGACCTTGACACCCACCCTAAGGCATGGGGGCAACATCATATCACATGTTTGAACTTTGAACGCTTGAAACCACGAAAAGACCGCAAATGCGCTGCTAATGCGAGCCGACACAGGGGAGACCCGGGAGGTCTGGGCCCTGGGCGGTATGGGCCATCGCAGTTTTGAAGAAGTGTTGCGTATTTTTACACATTTGACCACGTAAACTGGTAGCAGCCATTTCGTTATACAACCCACGTGATTTCCGAAATCTTCCTCAGTCTTCTTTGGCAATGAGTGATGATAAAGCGCGGCTGTCCTCTTCGAGTAAAATACGGTACACTCACCTACTAAGTGATGTTCGCCCCCCGACGGCCCAGCGTTTGACTGGAGCGGTAGACTGCGCCGCCTCACACCCAGGCTCAGCGGCACAGCACATCCCTCTGGCCTCAACGGTAGACTGTGCCGCCTCACACCCAGGCTCAGCGGCACAGTATATCTCTCTGGCTTCACACTCGCTACAGACGCGTTTGACCGAGTCAGGGACGCGCCGCGCTGGTTGCCTTATCGCACACATATCTGTGGTTAGGGTGCCTGCTGCGAATCGCTGGTCTTCCTGTGTCGACTCGAGTATGATGCTTGTAAGTGGTCACGATCTCATTTAGCTCAGTGAGATTAGTTATAGCAATTTATATCGTTTATTTTCTCCCGGGTGGGGTGGGGGGGGGGGGGTGTTTGGCCACACTTGCCAATGTTTGTGTGTGTCTGTAACGGAAACTGCGGCGCACAGCGACGCAAAACTTGGCACAACTTATGAATTTCGTATCGCAAAACTTGGCACAACTTATGAATTTCGTATCGTGTCTGGAATTGTTGACACCTGGTCACATCATAAAGTCAGGTCAAAATGCTCCTCTTTTTAGCGATGGCACCCGGATACAGGTGAATATGGCACACCGAATCACAAAATTCCACTCTTGACCATTGAATGCCCCTGAAGTCATCTCACATCATGATACGTCACCGTAACCCTCGCCGGCACGGGGGGAAGTTGATGCACCCGCCCCCCCCCCCCCCACCCCACCCAAGGCTTCTCGCGACTAACTCGCGTAAAAAGCAGCCGATTGCGACAAAACTTTCAGTACCCTCGCATTGATCGATTTCACATCTACCCTGCAAATTTCATGACCCTGACCAAAATGACCGTTGACATGTGATCTACTTTCCGAGACCATGTTTGGCCGGAAGCGCGATTCGGTGTTTGTCGGCTCGCATTAGCCGCGCGTTTGCAAGCTATTCGTGGTTTCAACCGTTCATACATGTGATTTGGTGTTGCTCCCATGCAATAGGGTAAATGGCAAGGTCACCTGAAGGTCAGGTCAGGTCAGGTCATTGATCTTTGGTGACCTCGGTTCACTTTTTCGAGTTTTACATGTTTCTAGGCTAGTTTTTGGAGATGAATTCGAATTTAGAAAGCATTTGAACATTTACGAAGTAGTTTTGGTGCCCTCGTAACATGTTACGAAGTTGTCAGAGGCGGTTGACAGGTGCTACGAATATCCGTCACGACCCCTACTGGTCGACCTGACCTGACCTGACCTGACCTGGTCTAAATGCTTAAAGACATCATCTGTGATCAAAAGTAACACGATATTCGTGATCAGCATCCCCCCCCCAAAAAAAACATAGCAGCGACACTCAACCAATGACCTAGAACCTTAAAATTGGGCATCATTGGCTATCTTTCGTCACGGGCAACACGCTCGTTTTTCCGCGACGCTCTAGCTCGATCAGGGGCCAAACGGCAGGGGGGGTCCAACCGACCCCCCCCCCCCCCACACACACCTTAGAAGCTGGCAAACGCCGCACACATGCGAGGGTTAAAAATGGGATATAATCGGTTTCCTCTCGTGACGGGCAACACGTTCGTTTTTTCCTTAAAGCTCTAGCTTGATCAGGGGCGAAACGCGAGGGGGGTTGTCCCCCCCTCCCCTTGTGCCGTCGAAGGACGCAAAATGGCCTGTGCCGGCGAGGGTTAACAGTGTTTGACAATGACTTTTAAGATAAAACATGATAGAACGCTGAAAACACCGATGCGTTCAGCTCAATGATAGGAATCGACTGATAGGCACAACATACCTTTTCTATGAGCTTGACCTGATACCATTTTTGTAAATTCAATGTATGGTTCATTTGACGCGTCTTCACGAAAGAAACGCGATTCCGGTTAAATTAACGTAATAAAAGCATGACGCCATAGGTTATTATAGAAAAAAAAACTATCCGCAAAACGTCAAATTTTGAAAGTTTTTGCCCTCTGGAGTAAAAACCATTTACTCTAGGTCCAATCTGAGAAAATACACAAAAAAAAAACTCAAAGAGCTATTCAATGCGCTCTTCTACGGCGCTGTAGCTCTAATAGTTCCAGATTTGACTTAGGCGCCGCTTGTGCGAAGTTGTCAAAATGGGAAACCAGAATTCGTGATAATTTTAATGCTGGTGACCCGCAGTGACCTTAGCGATAATCTGGTGGAATAATAACCTATGAAAAATCCAACAGTGGGCTATAGATTGCTTTTTACTGCGTCTTTTTCTTTTTTTTTGCTTTCTTACCTTCCGAGATAACCATGCGTGGTCAAATACTTGTGTGGCCCCCTCCCTCACCCCCCACCATGGTAACGTTGGCTGAGAGGCCCACCTGTCAATTGCTCGGGATTCACCGACCACCGGCGCCACGCACACACTCGACCGTTTTCTCCGAAGCGCCAGTGAACAACCTCGCGACCCACGTTCTCCCCTGCCTCGCAGACAAGCTGTGGCTGAGCCCTCACCTCGAACTGGTCACATGACTGACCTCGCCCGAGGCTCGCCAAGTGACCAAAGCGCAGACTGGGCGCCGCGTTGCCATGGGGTCGCCACCTATCAGAACAGCAGTGTCACTGCGATAACACTCGAAAACCACCGCAGGTCCGTGGCGCTGTGGTTAGAAGGTGGGCTTGTAATTGAGAGGCGGTGCGTTCGGATCCTGCGGACGTCGTAACTTTTCTACAGAAAGGAGATCCGTGCCATTGAACTCATAGCTGGCTGTATGAACTCATAGTTTCCTGTATGTCGTTGCATGCCTTACCTGTTAACGCGTAGCATTACTTGAAATTATCTACTAGTGTGTATAGAAAGGAAGCATATTGCAGCGACTTCATTAGATAAAGCCCAGTTACTTATGTCTGCAGAGATGTCATCAAGGATGTTGAGTGGTGTCAAGGCATGCCGCCAACACCTCCGCACGTTCTACCATTTACACAGGCTTTGCCCTGCAATTGCAAACTGTAATTGATACCTACGCTGTCATCCCACAGCCGTTAGTTTTAGGTCGTGGGCCCCGGACCTGGCTCCGCCTTGTGTTTACAAATTACAGTGAGTCATTTACCACCGGTCGGTCGGTCACGTGACTGACCTAGCCCGAGGCTTGGCCGGGTGACAGAAATGCGGGCCGTGTGCTGACTGATCGTTTCGCTGACTTGGATGCACCTCCACGGGCGTAAGACGCTGGGCTGCGCGGGCCTACGAGGGTGTGCCGCAGCGGCAGAGACCGTACCGATAGTGGGATGGGAACGTCCCGATAGGATAGCCCGTCCTGCCGCTCAAACGGTCACCCCGGAAATGGTGTAATCGAATGAGGAGTTTCCGTCACCTGCACCGGTCGTGTGGTGGGGTGACCGCCGTCTGGAAAGGGAAACGTGAGGAGCATGATGACTTCGTCCCGAGGAGGACAAGAATTAATTTAATGCCGCGCTAGGAAAAACAAGTTCCTAACAAAAGCAATCACTTCAGCGTTGCCCGAACACAAAACCCTCCAATCCATAGTCCAGCACCCTGCTGCTATGCCACGGAATACGCACAGACCAAGGCACAGACTCCCAATTTGAAAGTAGATAAGTTTGTCGGAAGCCGCGGAGGTGTATCAATTGTGGGCGAAACGATCAGTCGGCACGCGGCCCGCACTCTGGTCAGACAGCCGGGGCTCGGGCTAGGTCAGTCACGTGACCGACCGACTGGTGGTGAAGGACTCCACACTGTAAACACAGGCGGAGCCAGATCCGGGAGTCAAGTATAACTAACGGCCGTGGGGTCAGGGGTGACAGATTATGTGTGACAGGTAGGGCCTTAGCCTACAGTTTACAAATGCAGGCTTAAGTGAAAATGGTCCTTGTTATTGCATTGGTGCAACGAGCAGAGATGTTGGCGGCACCTTTGACACCATTTACGTAACATTTAGGAAATGACATGTCTGTGCAGTTGTAAATATCTGGGATCTAAGTAGGTATGCAAGTCGCTGCAATAGGTATGATTTTCTATTCTTGATAATTAAAATAAATGCAACGCATAAACACTAAACAAGTAAGGCACGCAACGATAAACACGAAGCTATTAACCAATCAACTGTCAAGTTACAATAGCACAGATCTCCTTTCTGTAGAAAAGCAACGACTCCCGCGCGATCCGAACACACGACAATTCAAAGACCAGCCCGACGCCATACCACAGCGCCACGGATCCGCGGGCTGACCTGGCCCGGCCGGCTGCAGTGCCGATAGGTCGCGACCCCATGGCACCGCAGCGCCCAGTCTGCGCTTGGGTCACTTGACCAAGCCTCGGGCGAGGTAAGTCATGTGACCGGTTCGAAGTGAGGGAACCCACACAGAGTCCAGTAGTGAGTGAGATACGGAGCCCCGGGGCATGAAGTTTATACGCGGACAATATAAATAAAGTTTTTATAGTCTATATTACCTATAAAGTTAATATAGTTATCCTACAAAGCTGCACTTGTTTGTGGGCGACTGGCTGCTGGTGGTGGTGGGTCTCGTGATGATGTATGATTGATGCGTTTTATAAGCAATTAAATAAATAATCAGGACACAAGAGACGGACCAACACAGAAGTGAGAGCAGACTTTGGGTTTGTTGCTTTTCTCACTCTTTTTTTTTAGCGGAATAGGGGTTGTTTTCCATTGCCGCGCAGTTCTTTCAAGCGCTGACGGATTTGTTCAGCCACAGCTTGGCTACGGGCAGGGGAGAACGAAGGTCGCGAGGTCGTTCACTGGCGCTTCGGAGAAAACAGCTGAGTGCAGTGGTTGCGTGGCGCCGGTGGTCAGCGAATCCCAGCATCTGACAGAACCAAGGAGCTGTTCGTGACCGTTTCTCTCACTCTCTCTCTAAACCAATGTCAACGGCCAGATATTTCGACCATTTTGTCAAGGCCATAGGTAGGGTTCGCTTACGGACCACCACGGAGGGTTTTTGAGAATATAGAGATAATATTCTGATAATATTAACCCGCGCACCGACGGGGGTCTGCGCCAACTTCGCACCGACGGGGGGGGGGGCGGATGACCGCCCCCCCCCCCTGAGATCTCGAGAACGAAGCAAGATAGCGACAAGCGGCAAACGGCATCGGATATGCACGGTCAAGATCTACAATTTTTACTAAGGTCATTTTCAGGTCAGGTCAAAGATGACGTCACAGGGGTCGAAAAAGTCAAAATGGCGGCGCTAGATATGGAGAGAGTTTTTCTCGAATAACTTTCGAATTAGTCGAGATAGGAACAAACTAAGGGCATCATCGTAATCCTCTCGTCAATCCGCATCGAATGATATATATGTTGACCTCGAAAGGTCAAGGTCAAAGGTTGACCTCAGGTCACGTGACCTCGAGGTCATCATGTATATCATTCGATGCGTCTTGACGAGCTGAACACAATGAGACCATCCACGCGTCTGTATCTTGTTCCTGTACGGAGTTATTGGCCAAAAACCTTTGGTGACCTTTGATGACGTCACATGACCTCACAGCTGCCCAACAGCAAAACAGACCTCAAGGTAGTGAAGGTTGATCGTAAATGAAGTCATGTATGGTATATGGGGCCATTCCGACCCGTTTTAGTGGTAAAAACAGGGAGTTGATTTTTCCCCCATTGACTTATAATGGGGAGGTCACGAAATTGACCTGACCTTAGGTCACCGATATCAAAATTCCGAGATATACAAATTGTAGCTACTAATGACCTAATAACATCCTGCGACTTTCAAAGGCCTTCGACATCTACTGTAGCTCTGGCACGGTGACAAAGTTGCAAAAAAGTGACTTGAGGTTGGGTCATTCAAAGTGACCTGGTGACCTGACCTTGAAAGGTAGGAGGTTGAAACTTGCACACCATGTGTAAAATTGATGAGGGAATAGTCATACCAAATTTCGCGGCGCTACGCGCCGCGGTTTTCCCGCTATTTGCGAAAAACCTCAGGGGGGCGGATATCCGCCCCTCCCCCCCGTCGGTGCGCGGGTTAAAGGGACCCTCCCACCTTCAAAAAAGTTAATGAATTGGCATGAAAGTGATGTCGCTCGGTTCAGAAAGAGCAAAGACGAATATCTACCAAATTTCATCGAAAAATATTCACCGGTTTTCAAGATATTAGACTTTTACTTTTGTTTACTTTTTGGGATCTCCGCTGTTCCTAGCGACTTTATTTGAAAGTGCGGCATTTGTTGCGCGCAAAGCAGCATATTCCACCGCGTGCTACAAAACGTTTCAGTCAAACATTTAACGGACGTTCGAAAGCCTAATGACGTCATCAGATTCCCGTAATGGTTAAGAGATAGGGACCACGCTGGTCCCACCCTGCAAGTAAAGGGAAGAAATTTCTTGAACACCATAAAGCTGCGGGGGTTGCGACCAGGATAAATGGTGGTTTCTGAGCCTGGCCGCAAACTTGGCTATCTCAACTCAAAACTAATGTTAAGGTTGGAGGGTCCCTTTAATGTGAAATATTGCCATGAATGGGCTGCAAAGTGCCGACATGGACCACAGCCCAATCTAGCCGTCAAGGTATTCCATATTCTTCACAACATAGTTACAATAAACATAGTTATAACATAGTTATAATGAGCCTCGTATTAGGCATACTATAAGAAAGGGAGAAGGAAAATTAGGAAGGAAATTTCGAATAAGTATGAGAGTGGTTCAGATGTTCAGAGATTCTGAGGGCAAGGCAGAAGGATGTCGTGTTTTGAAGCTGCACCGGCAGTTTTGTAGCCTATCCGGATAAGATGAACGGCATGGCATCGCTCTGGCACGGTTCGTCGGAAAGTCAAATCATTCACAAAAGAAACGACATATACCATTCGAAAGCTGACGGTGGGCCGATGCCATAAATGTGTTTTTATCGAAATCGTTTGATGGCCTTTTTAAAAAATTGTGTTTTTGTAAAAACGTAAAAATTATTTATTCAACCAGCTGTCCAGGACATTATTAAAAGCATATGCATGTTTGTTTCGTTTTCCAGTGAAAGCTGAATGCCAAAGAAACAATATGTAGCAATAAAATATCCTCAAATATTAATATGCGCTTCTCACAGCCGGCAACAGGGCGCAATCACACAACTGAGCGTCACGATGGATCAAAGTCATCCACACAGACGGCGTGAAATGACCCTTATCGACTCGCCGACCCACCGCTACACAATGATGCAAATGGGGTTCACGACTCACGAGTGGCCATAAATACCGAAAAGGCCCAAATTTCAAGCTCACCTTATCGAATAAATCGTAAAATGGCCAGTCAGGCAAATGTTTGGAGTGTCTGAAAAAACATTATTTTCATGTTTTTGTCAAAACCGGCCTCGTGTATGTTTGTCAGAAGTCGTGACATTTTCCATGTCGTAAAATGACTGTCAGATACTCGCAACTTCAAACGCCACTAGCGTGCGTTCATTTCATACAAATGGCAAAAAAATGTATATGGCAATGGTCCACAAATTCTTCTGCTTTTAATGCAGGGTCACAAAAAGCCGTATCTCTTTTGGTTTGGCGTTGATCCAACTATTTGTCATCATATTGCAATCGCAGTTTTTTATTTAAAAATATTTGCTTTCGTTTCACCTACAGCAGTTTACACAGTGTGAGCCCGTTAGTGCACCATACCATAGCATTCCCTAATCATTTCTGAGCCGTACTGTGAAAGAATGAAGGCGTTAGCACAGGGCTGACCGGCTCTACTAAAGTTTTCGTGAGTTGCGGTCGGGTGCCGCGGCGCGGTGGTCGGCCCGGGCGGGGTTTCGTCGGTGCATCCCTCTGCTGTTCCTAAACGAAGTGTCCTAGCGCCTCGCGACAAAAGCCAACGGATTGCTCTTGACAATATCTCGCGAGTGAGCATATTACTTTTGAGTTAAGGTCAATATTTGACCTACTTATAGCAGGTCAAAGTTAAACGTCTGTCGAAATTGCAATCCGCGGTGAAAGCAATCCGCCCCGACTGCGACACCCAACCGCAACGGACAAAAACTTCAATAGCGTCGGTCTGCCCTGTGCTAGCGCCTTAATTCTTTCACGGTGTGACCCAGAAATGGTTAGGGAATGCTACGGTATGGTGCACTAACGGGCACACACTGTGACTAGAGACTGCTGTATAGACTGCTGTAGGTGAAACGAAAGCAAATATTTTTTTAGTAAAAAACTGCGATTGCAACATAATGACAAATGATTCGATGACCGCCAAACCAGAACAGATGCGGCTTTTTGTGACCCCGCATGAGAAGCAGCAGGCTTCAGGAATCATTGTAATGCATAATTTTTGCAGTTTGTATTAAATGAACGCACGCTAGCGGCGTTTGAACTTGCAAGTATCTGACAGTCATTTTACGACATAGAAAATGTCACGACTTCTGATAAGCATACACGAGGCCTGTTTTGACAAAAATATGAAAACTATGTGATTCAGATGCGACATTTATTTGGTTAGCCATATAGTGATTTACTCGGTTTTGTAAACTTGACTTTTTTGGTATTTATAGCCACTCGCCAACCCCATTTGCATCACTGTGCGCTAGGTCCGCCTGACCGGCCACGGAATACGTTTGAGTCTCGTCCTACTAAACAAGTGTCATATTTGTTTGTTTAACGATCCATATCACTATCAAAGTTTTTCAGGATACCGGTGAAGAAAGTTCATTCTTCTGCTAGACCTACAACATGCTTTAACTTACATTTTCTTATACAGGTTTTGCTCCGTCCCGCTGCGCTCAATGCCCGCGCGGGGAAAGTTAGCGGGGTTTCACTGTCAGAGATTGTACCAGTGACAACTGTTTGGCCCTGCGACCGGTCGAAGGTTACTACCCCTCCCCGCCGGGCGCTACCCTCACTTCTGACCAGTTGAAGCCGATACAGCCTCAGACAGCTCAGCGCGGCCAACTCTTCTTGCATGGGCATAATGCCTAGCTGAGTTGAGCAAAGTAGACAAAAACAAATGCAAATTCATATATGATGTGAAAATGACAGAGCAATGAATCTTCCTCTCAGGTATCCTGAACAGCTAAAAAGTACCGACTTGAATTGTTAAACTAACAAAAATGACGTCTGTTTAGTAGGGCGACAGCCGAACGTCTCTTCTGTGGCCCGTCAGACAGCTGAGAGCGCCGGGTCTGCGCGTCGATAAGGGTCATTTGACGCCTTTGTGTGGCTTACTTTGATCCGTCGTGACACTGAGTTGTGTGATTGCGCCTTGTTGCCGGCTGTGAGAGACACATCTCAATATTTCAGAATGCTTTTTCGCTACATATTGTTCTTTTGGCATTCAGCTTTCACTGGTAATCGAAAAAACATGACTATGCTTTAAAGATTGTGCTGGACAGCTCGTTGAATAAAATAAAAGATTTTTACCGTTTTACAAAAACGCAATTTCTTAACCCTCGCCGGCACAGGCCATTTTGAGTCCTTCGACGGCACAAGGGGGGGGGGGGTTGGTACGACCCCCCCCCCTCGCGTTTGGCCCCTGATTGAGCTAGAGCTTCGCGGAAAAAACGAGCGTGTTGCCCGTCACGAGACAAAGCCGATGATACCCAATTTTAAGGTCCTAGGTCATCGGGTGACCTTCCAGGTCAGGTCAATGACCCGAAAACCGGGAAAATCGGGACCTGTTAGAAAGTCGTAAAGTGTGGCAGGGCTGCTATGTGGTTTTCCGGGGTGCTGATCACGAATATCGTATTAGTTTTGATCAGCGATGATGTCTTTAAGCATTTAGACCAGGTCGGGTCAGGTCAGGTCAGGTCAACCGGTAGGGGTTGTGACGGGTATTCGTAATACGTGTCAACCGCCTCGGACAGCTTCGTAACATGTTACGGAGGCACCAAAACTACTTCGTAAATGTTCAAATGGTTGCTAAATTCGAATTCAGCTCCAAAAACTAGCCTAGAAACATGTAAAACTCGAAAAAGTGAACCGAGGTCACCCGAGGTCACCAAAGGTCAATGACCTGACCTGACCTTCAGGTGACCTTGACACCCACCCTAATGCATGGGAGCAACATCAAATAACATGTTTGAACGTTTGATACCACGAAAAGCTTGCAAACGCGCGGCTAATGCGAGCCGACATGCGCCGAACCGCGATTTCGGCCAAACATGGTCACAGAAAAGAGGTCACAGGTCAAAGGTCATTGGGGTCAGGGTCATGAAATTTTCAGGGTAGGTGTAAAATTGATCAATGCGAGGGTACTGAAAGTTTCGTCGCGATCGGCCGCTTTTTACGCGAGTTATTCGCGAAAAACCTTAGGGGGGGGGTTGCATCAACCCCCCCCCCCCTGTGCCGGCGAGGGTTAAAAAGGTTATGGAACGATTTCTATATAAAATACTGTTTTGGAATCAGCTCACCGTCAGCTTTCGTGCGGTATATTTCGTTTCTTTGGTGGATGAAATGACTTTCCGACGAGCCGTGCTGGTTCAACCGCCAACGCATTCCACCTATAAAAATAAAACCAGCATAACGCCTTTTGGGGCAACTAACGGAGCGAGCGAGAGGGTGGGCCTTGCACGTGCGAAATCGCGAGGGGTATCTCCAACTGACTTGTGCACAGCACCCTACTAACCGGTCTCTAGAGATGTGCCAAATTTGAGCACAATCGGCCCAGCCGTTCTCGAGATCTGGTAGCGGCACCCTGCACGTGCGGACGTGCATAATGGGCCCCAACTGACATTTGCACAGCACCCTGCTAACCGGTCCTTAACCGCGTACCAAATTTGAGCGCAATCGGTCCAGCCGTTCTCGAGATCTGGAATTGACCCCTGCACGTGCGCACGTGCAGCAGCACGCCAACTGTGGCACATACAAATGCATTGCCTAGTGGGTGCCTACCTACATGCCAAGTTTCAGCGCAATCGGCCCAGTAGTTACCGAGATATTGCAATTGTTACAAAACTGACACCTCTTCGTTTTGCACGTGCCACGTGCATAAGGGGTCACCCACATGCATCGGAAATAGTCCAATACTTGGTAGAAGGAATGAAACTACCCTACAAAAATTACCGCATGTACATAAATCGGTCAAGTGGTTGCTGAGATATAAGCATCGCAAAAGCGTGACCACGGCCGGCCGGCCGCTCATACTCAGAAATGTCCGTTATTCTACGTAAGACTTCGCTCGCTTCGCTCGCTCCGTGATGAGTGGTAAGGCGGCCAGCGCAGCGCGGCGCGTCCCTGACCCAGCCCAACGCGTCTGTGCCGAGCGTGAGGCCAGAGGGATATACTGTACCGCCGAACCTGGGTGTGAGGCGGCGCAGTCTACCGCTCCAGTCAAACGCTGGGCCGTCGGGGGGCGAACATCACTTAGTAGGTGAGTGTACATAAAGTAAATTCGTGATCAATGTGAAGCAGGCTCGTTTTATTATGTCAGATCATCGCTAACATAAACTTTAAAGCATGCGAACCCTCGGCTCGCCCGCACATGTCATTTTCCCATCCTAGAACGCACATGGGGTTGGCAGCCCCGCGCCATTTTATTCCTTCCAGGTCAGGTCAAACTAAAAAATGTTGCTGTTTTGGGTCACCGTTGGATATCAAGTGCGCTGCTGATCATGTACCGATGACGATGCTGTTCTGTGGTGCCAAGCCAGCTAGAACCTCTTTGTCACACTATCCGACCAGTTTTTTTTTTTGCTGCTGAGGTCATTTCAGGTCAAGTTAGGTCAAGGTCAATTATATGTGTTTGTATGTCTGTGTGTGTCTGTGTGTATACTGATGTGTGCACCGATTGTTTGTGTCCATATTACATGAGATCATGAAATGAGGTTTTACCAAATATACAGTCAAAGAAACTTCACGAAAAGTAAATTCAACTTGCCTGAAACGCAATGATTTTATATGACCTAGGTTGACCTTGACCCTGACCTTGACATCTGTACATCGTCGACCAACATGTTTCATGAAAGGTGGGAGGTAAGACTGGCAAAAAAAGGGCCGAAATCAATGTGTCAAAAGCTCACAAGACCCATAGCCAACGCAAGATATTAGTTATTTGTCATTTGGGTCATGACCTGACCTGAAGAACAAGGTCATGTCTCCGAAACCAAAAACCACAAAAACTTGAAATTTTCAGTGGACATCAAGAGAGGGTAGAGGAGCAGCTATGCGAAAAATCAGGCTTCTAGCTCTAAAGATGTTGAGTGCAGAGCAGAAAAACTACCTGGGGGGTCCCCCCTCCATGTGCGGGTGAGGTTTAAGACTGGATAGACAATTTGAAGCTTTCTTGCTAGATTATGAGCTGAGATGCTACGCGCATTCTAGCGTCCTTACCGGGAGGTTCGGGCCACCCACCCCAGTGATCCTAAATCAATAAAATGACTGTTCTGTGTGGCCACACTGTTCTGTGTGGCCCGTGTTGTGTGGTTCAGTGCTCGCTGACCCGTGTTGTGTGGTTCAGTGCTCGCTGACCCGTGTTGTGTGGCGCTAAGTGGTGTGTGGCGGCGCTGCTGGCTGGACGCTCAGGTCGTGCGGCTGTGTGCCCCAGGCGGGAGTACGGCCGCCGGCCGGCCGGTGTCCTGCAGCAGTCTGTGGGCGAGGCGCGCCGCGCTGCCGCCGACTTCCTAGCCCAGTACCGCCAGACGTTTGACCGCGCCCGCCATGTCGTCGAGACCGGCAGGGCGCACACTGCAGGTACAGTACAGGGTGTCCCAGAATTACCCGAACATTGTTGATTAGCGTATAACAGGGACCGCGGATTTAAGTTTTCGTAGGGTGTGCAAGATGTGGTGATTGGGCCCCCACCTACGTCGGGCCCCTTCCAAAAAGTCAGCGCCGCCACTGCTCCGGAATAAGCCGTTGCTAAGGAAGCGGGGCGGGAAAACCTTCAAAATTGACGGTCGTAAGATGAATGAGCGAGCATCTTACGGTCAGGAGATGCATGATTAGAGTAAATGCACATACATGCATGCAACATGATCCGTATACGGATCTGTTGCATAGCATTGAGAATGGATCTCAAATTCTCAATGCTAAGCGCAAAAGAAAATATTTTATTACAGTCTGGCAACCCTATGAAAGAACGGATTCAAAGCGCAAGTACCATTGATGCACGTTTTGATGTTGAAAAATATTATTTCTCTCACGACTTTTTACGGGTGCGGTTATTTTTTCTCATCTTAGTTTGCTATTTTGGCGCGATTTTGACAATTTCTGGCGCATTCCACTTATTTACTTTAGCGGCCATAGGCAGCCATAAGGCAATGGTTTACTCGGTTTACTTTACTAAGAGGAGATGTGATGAATTGCAGCAGCAATACTTGGAATATAAAGAAGTGAAGCAATTATGATACCTATTATTTTCTATGATGACAGAAGGAACGTGGAAGATAAAAAAACATTTTGTGCAGCATGGAAAACAAGGAAATAGAATGAAAGAAGGGCTGCTACTTTTCATGCGCCCGAAACCAGCCACCTGATCATCATAGCATGGTAATGATAGTTTAAGTTTATGTTTAAAAAGAATAGGAGGAGCTGCTGCAAAGGTGATGATAGTTTAAGTTTATGTTTAAAAAGAATAGGAGGAGCTGCTGCAAAGGTGATGCCTCAAAGTCAAGTCAGGCATGCCGCATGCTCTTACAGACTGAATGTTCAAGTTACGAGACCCCATCATACCGCTCCAGTGGCTGGTGCTTATATTGTGCAATTTCTGATACTTTGTTTATTTTTGTGGCATGATATCTGGAAAGTTTTTTGCAAGTCTGGTGATGACTGATAATTCAAATAAGTGATGTAGTAAAATTAAGTTGAGTGGGTGCAAGTGTTTTTTTCTGTAGAGGAAATATTTGATTTTATTTTTACTTTGCTTACATGCTGTCTTCTCATAATTGCCTCTATTGAGCTGGATATTTCATTATATATTGAATTACCGAATTTATATTTGAAAAGTAGGTATTTAATCTGTAATCAACGAGCATCAGGCTGCATGATGGCAGTAGTCGAGCTTGTCAAACGCCTAAATGTTTTGCTCAGAAATTGTTTGCTTCATTGGTTTCTTGAGTTTCACCAGATAAAGATACTAGGTTGGCTGATTTGGTGTTAGTTATCCATATTAAAGTGCACTGTTTGTGACAAGATTATGGAAATTGTAACCTCAATAATGAAATTTCATGCTGTCAAAGCTATGAGATGTTGCCTTGAGTTTGAAATCAGGCAAACATGGATTGAAGCTGTTTTCTAAAAAACTGCTTTTTAGTAACTTTCACCTCATAATTTTTACTTATTCAATCTCAGAATGGGAGCAAGGCTGAATCACAATTATCTTTTGGGAAATGCTCTACCAGTATAACGCCTTTTGGGGCGACTAACGGAGCGAGCGAGAGGGTGGGCCTTGCACGTGCGAAATTTCGACGGGGTACCTCCAACTGACTTGTGCACTGCACCCTACTAACCGGTGTCTAGCGATGTGCCAAATTTGAGCACAATCGGCCCAGCCGTTATCGAGATCTGGAAGCGGCACCCTGCACGTGCGCACGTGCAACATGGGTCCCAACTGACTTTTGCACGGCACCCTACTAACCGGTCCCTAACCGCGTACCAAATTTGAGCGCAATCGGTCCAGCCGTTCTCGAGATCTGGAATCGACCCCTGCACAGTGTCAGAAAAGTGGTTTGGGGATCTAAGTTCGCAGACTAAAATTTTGAAAAGGTCGCAGAACAAAGTTGGAACTTAGCTATGGTTCCAAATTTTTCATGAAGCTACTGCATTATATCAGTTTCTTTTTAGCATAATGGGTAAAGATTGTTGAAATGCAGCACATATCAAAGTGAAACACCTGCACATGACCAACATGCAATGGTAATCATTAAGCAGGCACCTCACGAGATGCCAGGTCTGTCTACGATAGCAATGTAGGTTGTAGGTTGTAGGTGTTAGGCTTGTAGGTTGTAGGCTAGTAGGTAAGGTTAGGTCAGGTTAGATTATGTTTCAGATCTGGCATCTCGAGAGACGCCTGCTTAATGAATCCCCATGCAATCTTGTATCTACTAAATAGGTAGGTACCTAGCCTACATTGCCATTGCTCAAGTATAATGATGCATACCTATATAAATATCAATTTTCACATTTGCCTAATTTTAACAAGGGAAATCCACGAACATATCATAACTAAATGCAAGAAAACAATCTGAACCCACCAGAAGGCTACTAATGTGAAAGCAGCTACCCTTGGATATCACTTTCTTAGCCTAGGTAGAAGTGAAGGTATAATCAAGAAGGGGAGAAGTTAAGACAAACTGAAACACATGGTTTATGTTAAGTATTACCATTACCTGAGCTTGTTACAAAAATAGAAATGAACAATCCCACCTCAGATTCCTTGAACGAAGATGGTCGAAGTCGAATGAGTCTCAGTATCTCAGCCTTTAAACAAAAATAATAATGTTGAGTATGAAAAAAACGAGAATATTGCACATAAACATCTAACTATTAAATTACCCCACGAAATTATGCTTCTTTACAATAACTCACGCAAATTTCTAGACTAACCCGGCGCAGTCGCGTAAAAGCGCGGGAGACGCGCCAGACAGCGCTGCCTAGTCTGAGAATGTATTTATTTTTTAAAAAGTATTTGTTGCTAGTTAAGTTCATTGCCGAATGACAAAAACGATTTTGATGTTCAATTTATTTTAATACAAAATTTAATGAATAATATGCAGCACAAAATAATGCCTTCGGTCGATTTATTACAAGTTAAGATATCTTACTGCCATGAGTTCGAGAAAAATAAAAAAGTCATTTTTTTGTGTAATTCAGATGGGAAAAGGGCATCAAAAAGACAATAACTGTTTATTTTGTTCATTTTAATATCATTCACAAAAATTTTGCCATAAATTCGTCCAAGTTCTCTTATGCCGGCACCAAAAAGGTGATACCTCAAAAGACGCTGTCACTTATTATCCCCATACGCATTTTTTCCTCATTTTTACGAAACAAAAACTATTCTATAACTTTTTCCAATCAATTTCCATTCTAGCCATACCTTGTTTTGCAATGAATGATATCTAGGTGTCTTAAACGATCCAAGTGAAGCTGACCTTAGCAGGCACGGAACGACCCCGCAGACTATCGTAAAATATGGGCATCACACGTTATAAAATTGCTAAATTTTGACATTTTTGAAAAGAAAAATCTTTTTTACATCTACTGATATCATTTTTTCATACTTTACTGCAATTGGGAACTTTTACCAGGGGATAGTCTGCCACCACGGAAACACCAAATATGTTCTGCGAGAACTCAGAAAAAGTTTGCGCCCGGTTGCGTTATGAAGGGAGCCGGGCGGGGAGCGAGCTTGTTGGTGCCAGGGGGATGTCACTACTTTGCTTCGCCATAGGTCCAGTACTGATATCGTCGGTTTCGATCCCGGTGACGTCAGTGCTGACTACATCCGGGAACTTATTGCATTTGGTTCTCATTAGAGGTGGCCATATTGTTTTGTCTCGTGACGACACATTTGCGTCATCGGGATCGAAACTGGCTGTAAACAAATCGCTCAGTGTCGCTACCTACTATATATGGCCTTGGTTGGTGCGGCGATGGCAGTGTTTTAGACGTCAAAAGGCCAAGGCTTATGACTCGTCTCCCATGACTCGCGTGTTATTTTTGTGATTTGTTTGGTACCTTCGTTTGATTTGTGTGAGAATGTGATTATTAGGTATATATTAGGTAGGATAGGTTGTGCAGATATATGTATTATGGGTAATATGCTTATCCAGTACCCATAATTTTCTGATAGCATTTAGGTACTACTCACTAGCTTGGTATATGTGTCATTTCTCAGAACAGTGTACATGTAAATTAATCAAGCTGAGCTTTTCAGGTTTATCTCACCTGACTACGTTAAGTTTCCATATCCATTTGGGGCATTGCCCATTTACTACTCACTAGCTTGGTAGTGTTGTTTCTCAGACCAGTGTACGTGTAAATTAATCAAGCCTTTCAGGTTTATCTCACCTGGTTACGTTAAGTTTGCATATCCATTGGGGCATTGCCCATTTCCAGCTCCTGCATGCTGTGTAGTCCTTCATTCATATCATACGTGTTGAACCAGATGTTAAAAGAGTGACAAAATTTTCAACATTTGTATGATAAAATACAGGATTAATTGTTAATGCACACACTGTGTGATCACAATTCACAGATCACCTGTCCATAACACATCACAGTTAATGGGCTTCAGGCTGCCGATCAAATACCAGTTATATCTATCAATCTAATACCAGTGAAAGTTTTGCCAACAGCTGTCAGCTGGTGAACCAAGAGTAGCAGGCGGTGCTGGTTCTTGGGAGAAGTCAGTAGTTTGTACTGCATTCTATTCAGGAGTCCAGGTCTTCATTCAGTAGCCATGGAGACTGGAGAGAGATGACTTAATCTGCTGAAGAAGAAAAATCAGTCAAAATGGGTAGGCAGTTGGGTTTTTATTAAGTGACCCATTGTGAAATGCTCCATCAAGCCTGATAATGCTGACATAGATGGGTAGAGGACAGAGGTACTTTGTTGCACAGAAATCATCTGTTTAGGGAACGTTTGCTCACAGAACAAAAATTGCTTTTCTTTAGTCAAGACTTTTCGCAGAACAAATCTTCCGAGTTCAAGAAAACTTAGAAACGGGCCACTTTTCTGACACTGCCCCTGCACGTGCGCACGTGCAGCAGCACCCCAACTCTGGCACATGGATATACAGTGCCTAGTGGGTGCCTACCTACATGCCAACTTTCAGCGCAATCGGCCAAGTAGTTACCGAGATATTGCAACAATTACAAAACTGACACCTCTTCGTTTTGCACGTGTCACGTGCATAAGGGGTCACCCACATGCATCGGGAATAGTCCAATACTTGGTAGAAGGAATGAAGCTACCTTACAAAAATTACCGCATGTAAATCGGTCAAGTGGTTGCTGAGATATAAGCCTCGCAAAAGCGTCCGGCCCCGGCCGGCCGCTCATACTCAGAAATTTCCGTTATTCTACGTAAGACTCCGCTCGCTTCGCTCGCTCCGTAACACCAGTATAACGCCTTATGGGGCGACTAACGGAGCGAGCGAGAGGGTGGGCCTTGCACGTGCGAAATTGCGAGGGGGTACCTCCAACTGACTTGTGCACGGCACCCTACTAACCGGTCTCTAGCGATGTGCCAAATTTGGGCACAATCGGCCCAGCCGTTCTCGAGATCTGGAAGCGGCACCCTGCACGTGCGCACGTGCAAAATGGGTCCCAACTGACTTGTGCACGGCACCCTACTAACCGGTCCCAAACTGTGTACCAAATTTGAGCGCAATCGGTCGAGCCGTTCTCGAGATCTGGAAACGACCCCTGCACGTGCGCACGTGCAGCAGCACCCCAACTCTGGCACATGGATATGCAGTGCCTAGTGGGTGCCTACCTACATGCAAACTTTGAGCGCAATCGGCCAAGTAGTTACCGAGATATTGCAACAATTGCAAAACTGACACCTCTTCGTTTTGCACGTGGCACGTGCATAAGGGGTCACCCACATGCATCGGGAATAGTCCAATACTTGGTAGAAGGAATGAAGCTACCCTACAAAAATTACCGCATGTAAATCGGTCAAGTGGTTGCTGAGATATAAGCCTCGCAAAAGCGTCCGCACGGCCGGCCGGCTGGCCGGCCGCTCATACTCAGAAATTTCCGTTAATCTAAGGAAAGACTCCGCTCGCTTCGCTCGCTCCGTAAAAACTGCATTGTTTTTAAAGCTGTGGTATGATTTTGTACCTAATTCCAAGATTCCTATAGATAAGGTTGTGCAGGTAGTCACGTGACTAATTTCTGCTTGGTGTTGAAGTTGCGCCCCCCTTGGTTGAGGCCCGTTAGTGAAGAAGAACATATCAAGAGTTATCGTAGTTTATTGATATATGTAAGTAATATTTACACAAAATGTAGTCTTTTATAATGCAAATAATAATAATAATAACAATTACAAATATCTTTGTTTTTGAATAAACCGAAAAATCAATTTGGCAAAAGCAGGGAAAATGGTAAAATCCTCTTGATATTGTTTACAATTGAGGATGCAGGCTAGCAAATTTTTACTGTTGGCAATAAATGTTAGCATTGCTATAGTTTTTGGTAGTTATTCATATCTATCTATTATTACTTATATAATATTGGTGGCCCGTGAAATAAGAAAACAGGACGGCAACGCCTTTGATTAATTTGATTCAGAATCCTCATTATATGAACATGACTGTCTTGAAAACCAGCTTTAAAAAAAAAACTTTGAGCGAAGGAGACGATGTCATACAGGTCCACCGCCCTTATTGCGCTCACTAGGGTTGTCAAGCCTCAAGGGCCAAGTTTTCATCGCCTGCCCGTCGTCAACGATTGCCTCGCCGTCCTTGGTCTCTACCTCCCTTGTCCTTGGTTTTGATTCCTCCTTCCAGCCTCGCCTGGGTCCACCATTCAGTCCAGCCTTGGTTATGGCGTTTCAGTTTCTCTCTGCCTCTTTCTATATCGCTCTGGACTCCCTAGGTTCCATATCACATTCTGATGACCCTTTCTGATTAGACCCAAGTCCGCCTGTTGTCAGGTCTGAGAGAGCATAAAAGAAGCTTACACTCTGAGCCTACCCATACACTGATGTATTGGCGGCCGATCGTATCTCATATTACCCGGACTTCTCCTTTGCGGAATGTGAAATTTCAAAGAACGCAATCATAATTCAGATTGAAACATCTTAGTGTGGCATCACACTGGCTAGGTTATGTTGTGATGTACTCGTATGCGTGTGTTGTGTTCACCGGCCAGTACTTTCGTTGCTAAGCCACAGACGTGCCTAGTTCCGTGCCCTGCGTGCAACATTCTGAATAATTATTCACTGTCGTACGTTGATCGTTTGTACCGTTGTGAATCATTAATTAAAGTTAATAAATACGTGCCGAAGTAATTATTTTTCAATCAGAGCTCTTTTTAAGGACCACATATTTAACACACCAAACAATATGCAACATATGGTAGCCTCCAGCGAAGGAACAGTACGCATTCCAACATACGATACGACGCCCACTGGCCCCTAACCACGGACCTTGAACCGGAACAAGAGCATAGACAAAAAAAACTGTCCCTCCTCCCCCGAACAAGAACCGCCAAAACTGCGGCATAACCCAGAAACGCCTGCGAACTGAGCTGGTGGCCCTCGGCACTCGGCAGTATGGCACTCAAAAACACAGAGACGCAGTATTTAGGTGCAACAGCGATGCAGCAATACAACAGTAAAACAAAAACAACATACCATCACATAGTACACCCTTCTTCGATGAGCGAAAGGCCCTTCCCGGCCGCATGATGCTAGACACTGATCGAATTCAGTGGTCTCCGTTAGATCACAGCGAGGCGCTACACACCCAGCTGCTCACGTCCCTCTGTCAGTCACAGGTACACTGCACCGCGAGCAAACTGGCGCGCTTTCACAAACTGCCGCCTCGTTCCCACCACTGGCGTCGGAGTCGGCTTCTCCGAGCGCCGCGCGGCGGCCTCCGCCAGAGCTGCCAGATGGTCGCCTCGACGCACCTTGGCCACGTGCCGCAGCCGGATGAAGGTACGCAGCCTGGCGTACAGGGAGATGACCCGCTCGTCCAGCCGCGGCCACCTGAGGCACAGCGTGTCGCTCAGCGTTTTGACGACACCCGGGGCTCTTGACAGCTGGTCGAGTGTGCCGTTCCTCCGAGCCATTCCTTGCCCTCTGTGTATGGCGCAGAAGACAACTTCAAACTCCTTGAAGTTTTCCAGCCACTGCTCGGATGGCACGGTCAGATGTCCACGACTGAGGAGGTATATCCAGCGGGCCCCCGACGGGACGTCCTCTTCAGCCATGTCGCAGGTGCGAGTGCCGAGGGTGGGGTCGACTTTGGCACGCTTAGCAGCCACGAAGCCAGCAGCGTACTGCATCCCGTATTCGCTGATGGCCTGGCTGGTTTCGGTCTCAGCTCCGTTCGGAGGGACGCCGATCTCCTCCAGCAGCTCGACCGGAACAGCGGGCTCCGGCGGTGTGGCCGCGCTGAGCTGGTCGACGGAGGGAGCGATGGTAGTGCTGCTGATGGTGGTGGCATCGTAGCCACTGAATATCGGCACCACAAACTCGTCCTCTGTGCCGCACTGTGGAGGCCGGCCGGCACGCGCAGCGCTGAGGAGGCCCTCTTCAGGCAGGCTGGCTGGTCGGACAGACGTCTGTCGCGCTGCTGCCGGAGACGCGCCGATCAGCAGCAGGCGGAGGCGGTACAGCAGCTCGGTTGGAGTCGGATTCAGGTTTGAACCGAACTTGGTCCTGACAGAGCTGAAGAGCGACTCCAGGGCGTCTTGGTTGAGCAGTGCAGTCTGCAGGAACTGGAACCCGTCCACCTTCTCCATCTCTTTGTAGAGCGCCAGGGTGGAGCGGATGGACAGCAGGAAGCCCTGCTGAAATGGAAGAAGCGTCTTCCTGCTGCCAAATCGCGCCGTCAGCAGGAGCTCCTCCAGCTTGCGGAGTGCTGCTAACTGCTCAGTCAGGTGCACGCCCAGGCCGCACCGCAGCGGCTTGTCAGCGTACCGCCGCCGGGAATTGAGGACATCAAAGCCGCTGTCGATGATGTTGATGACCTCCGCTGCCTTTTCTTGCCCTTCGAAGACCTCCGGGATGGATTTGGCGACGGTCTCGCTGAGAAGTTGGGCGGCGAGATAGACTCGCTGGCGGTCTCCTTTCGCTGCCTGAAAGACAGCATTCGATTAGAAACTATATTGAAAGTGCGTACGAAAAACCAAGGCGTCATAATTCGCTAGGTGTGCAAGCAAAACTCATTCTTTTGAAGATGTGAAAAGATAAGGAGGCGTATTGATACCAATAAAGTGAACCTTATCATTGATAAAAAATCAGGGCACACGGAACTGTTAATAAGAAATGTGATTACAATACATCCTTTAGGCAGGCATCGGTAGGATTGTGATTGCAGGATTGCAAAATCCTGATTGCATTCCTTTTTGGTGGATTGCACCTGGATTTGAAATCCATTCCAAAAAACAGGATTTGATTGCGGATTGGATTGCATCATACTTCCAATGTTTGCAATCCAAATTTGCAATCCTTTTGCAATCCTTGAGGGCGAGTTTTAAAAATATAAAACACTGGTTGGGTAGAGGTTTAAATGTGGGGGTGTTTGAGGCAAAAAATATTTCCCATAAAATACCTGTGCCTTAGATAGGAATTACTCGCAAGACTAGGTACTAGAAATGGGTGATTTGGGGATGGAGGCACGGCCCTATGCCCCCCTCCCTCCCCCAGATCCACTAGTGCACATAATAATACAACAGGATTGCAAAAAAGGATTGCGGATTTGATCACAATGCAAGTGAAAAAAGGGGATTGCGGGTAGGAATGCAATCCACTTCGGCACTAGGAATGTGGATTGGGAATGCAATCCTTTCAAAAAGGATTTTACCGATGCCTGCCTTTAGGTACTGTAATGATAAACGAAAACAGGCAACCTAACAGTTTCAACTAATAATGTTCGGGCAAATAACAAAGCAATAAGAAACAACGACTAAGAGACAAATCAGATACCACCCCCCCCCCCCTTTACTCCGGCCTCAGAAAGATTATAGATGCACCAGGCCTTGGTGCTGGTGATTCAGGGCAAAGCAGGATAACTTACCACCTCAGCATTCTATATTATGAAACTTTACTACCTAGAGAAAATATCATTGTGTTTTCCCTATTTGCCAACTTTGTTTTTAGGAGGACTCACCGATCCGCGGCGGCAGGGTTGGCTATGCTGGTCTCGCCATCGTACGAGACCCCCAAGGCCCGCCACAGACCGACGTTCTTGGAGCCCATGTCAGAGACCACGGCTCGCACAGGATAGCCCATCTCCTCGAGGGAAAGGATGAGCTGCATGAGGATCTCAGGGCTGATGGCGGTGTCGAAGGCGACATAGACGGGCTGTTTCCAGGCACCGCAGATGGATCGGACCTAGGACAGGATGGAAGAGAATACAGAGGTTTTGAATGTCATTCGTTCGTCGACATTACCCAGCGGTTCATTCGGCGAATAACGTGGTATGAGAGGTGCAGCTCAAGACTTAGGCAAATGGCACAATAAATGTCTAAACATCAGCTTCCCTTAGTACCCTCTCCGGCCCCCGCCCATCCGGACTGGTGATTGGGCACCCATTGCCGGGAGTCTCCGCCGTCACGCACACCATGCCACAGCGCGCGTCGTCTGGCCTGGTGGGCGTCAGCTGCGCTTCTCGTCACTTACCATGATCACCTGGGCCTGCTTGTGCGGGCCTACGATCACATCCCTCTGCTGGTCGTAACAGAGTCGCGTGTCTACCGACATCTCATCAAAGAGGATGGCGCAGTTCTTGGCGAGCGGGGCTGTCTCAGCGGCCGCCACTTGCAGGAACTGCAGAAACTGGGCCATGGACGAGGGCTCGATCCTCAGCCCCGATACCCAGCTCGAGATGCTGCGGATGCTTGGAAGCGGCCATCTGGAAACGAAATAATAACTTGCTCAAATACACAGAATCGCCAATTATATTTTGAATAATTTCCCATCCGATCCGTATTGGACGCTTAGGCCAAGCTGCTACGCGTCCTATACCGCATCATCATCACCCGACACCCATCCGATCCAAGTCGTGGCAGAATGGACCTAAGGTGAAGTAGTGAATTAGGTAATAGGGTCCGTTTCATCTCAAAGAAGCTGTTGCTTTTTTTCTCGTGAGAGTAATAAAGTGGGGTTGTCCATCCCCTTGAGCGTGTCAAAACAATGTCAAGTGTATTCTGTTCTGCCGCGGCAGGCCGACACAGTCAGCACTAACATTTTGTCCTTTAACAGTGGCATACACAACTTCATCTCTTCTTACAAGTACAACTGCATCATGTGAACAATATTTCAATCAATAAACATGATAGCCACTGTCTTTCATTAATAGATGTTGGAGTATGAGCAAAACCAAGAGGTGTACCTACACCACCCACTATCTCCTGTAGGGCTACACAACTTACATAAGAAGTCGGCAGACCAGCAAACATGCCTCTATGACAAATTGGTAGGCATTAAAAAATCTGAAGTGGCCATTGCTTTTACACTCATATGTTTCATGTAGAAATTAGAAACTTTTTGTGATGCTTACCCCTGCTGTTCACGTAGATACTCGTAGACTCTTTTTGAGGTACTTGTTCTGATTCCCATGGCTTTGATGACACTTTCATCGTCCCACCGATGGGGTCGCCTCCCAGTCTTCAGCATGGTGAGCTGCAAGGAAAAGCAGAACCACAGATATTAGGTGAAGAACCAATTAATCTAACATCAATTAATATGCATATATGCTAGCTTATCTAACTTTTTTTGCTGCATGTGTGCTATGTACTACCTATGCAGTATGCATGCACTATGCATTCCCATCATCTCACATCCAATTCATGGATTAGGTATTCCTGGATAGGACACTCCACCGATTTTCCGACCACCCAATTTAACGACGGCCAGGGCGCCGGCGCCATTTTAACATTGCGGGCTATGGGCGGAGCGCGTCTTCTTGTATATTTTTGCAATTTATTGCTTATTTGTGACTGATCTTGATGAAAAGTCCTGTGATTCTGGTATAATAGGAAGTGAGGAATCTCTTGGAAATACTTTTTCACAGTTTTAATTCCAGAAATTGCTTAAATCCTGCTGCCAAGTGAAAGTTCGTGATAACAGACGGTGAGCCAATGTTAGGAATTCAGTGAATTCTTATGCGATAACACAAAAATAAGTTGATATTAATGTTAATTCATCAACCAGGACTTATGTGATTGCTGAGGAACGATGATATTTGGCGACAATTTGCATCGGCGAGTCAGGAATGTTGACCCAGTTTATGGACACCGGGCAATGGTTCCGTTTGTCATAGTGACAAAATGGATACCCACCGACTATGAGAAAGGACTAGAAATATATTTGAAGTGTCTCAAATGGTGTCTCCCGAGCTATAACTCGCTAATTTTGCTCTCCGCTACCGCGTTTTTAGCACGCGCCATACTGCGGCGGCCGCCGGTGCCCTGACCACCGATGTTTTGCGCTCCGCCACCAGGGCGCCAGGGTGTTGGGGAATAGGGAGTGTTCATCCATTGTCCAAATCATGGGTAATGAACTCAGCACGATGACAAGGGTAGAACATTCAGCACTATTCGTCAGTTGTTCACATTGAGGTCAGAACTAGGAACACAAGTAACGATCATATCTACAAAAGGAATATTTCAGCACAAATACCTAAATAACCTACAATGTGCATCAAGCAAGACATTGCAGTGACATGACATGCATCACAGTTTCTAGCTTGCAATAATATTATAATGCTTACTCTATTACCAGACAAAAATGGCCTGGTTGTTCATCATATGGCATTGCAGAAATGAAAAAATGAGGCCTTCGGTTGACCTATAGCAAGACCTATGCATTTGATGCAGATTGCAGAGCCCCAAAGGCCAGACCACCCACAACTGACAAACCTGGTTCTCAGTCAGAACAGAACGCATCTGGGCTTCTTCAGCTGAATGTTGGCTCTTGACCTGTTCCAGCTCAGCAGACTTCTTTGCCAGGGCAGCCTCTAGCTCACTTGCTCTTCTCTGAGCCTGCTCCAGGAGAGTCACAGGAGAAGGAGCGGCCACAGCTGCAGCCCCTCCTGTGCCATCGCCCACTTCATCAGCTGGCACCCTAAATGGGAGACAATATTGCAAGTTTTAGGCACTTATATAGTACACATGGTATAACACAATTTCTTTTCATGGTATGATGCAGAAGGTATCTTATGGGGGCTAGCAAGACAAGCAAATTATTGCAATCATGAATCAACCCAATGAACAGAAAGCAATGAATCACGAGCCTAACAAAAACACCATTTAATGTAAATATAACCAAACTGACAAACCTAAGACAATATGTGCATGAACATGAGAGGAATTTAATCATTTGAAGCTCATTTAATGTTAAGCTGTTTGGATTAAGTTATTGGCATTCACTTTGACCTTCACCTTAGCATTACCATTATTGAATTATTCTAGTTTACAAGTGATAAGTATGAGGCTAGTTACAACAACAAGATTACCTTCTCTTGAAGTCATTCCAAGCAAATAGGGTTGGACCAGCTTCTTTCTTGCCATTCCTAAAATGACAAGAGCACACTCTTGAATGCTCATTGGGCTTTGCATCTTGTCTCCTGTGAAAAAAGCAAAGCAATTAAGTTGGTTCTATTAGCAGAAAATGAATCAGACAGCATGGCCCTGCTTCACGGCAAGCCGTAGTTAGTATTACCTACTCACCGCAGCTGGGCATTGGTGCTCATTTTCAAAAGAATTTAGAAATGTCAGTGCAGAAATACCTAAACAATTTTGCCAGCATTTCCATTTGGACAGAATTTTGTCAGCATTTCCATTTGAACCTGAATGTGGGTAGCAGCATGCAGTGAAACAGGGCCCTGCTCAGCAATGCTAAGCAAAGGGTGGAAACAAACAGTTGAAAAGACAAACAAGCTAGAGTAGCATATCCACACCAGCAGACTTCCTACATCAACCAGTCTACAAATACACACCAGCAAGCACCAAGCAAAATCAGCAATTTTTACAACCAAATGTACCTACTGGGTTGGTACAAGTGGAGCAGACGTCACACGAAGGTTTTCCAGCTAAGGAGAGGCGCTATACCCGGAGATGCTTCTTTCTAACCTTAACGCCGGTGGTGTTGGCGCCTTCACCCACTGTTCTGGAGGCACCACCGAAATCCAAACTCGGGATCTCCCGTTTACCGGAAAATAAACATAACCTAACCTGGCCTAACCTACAAACCTACAGTGCCTATCTTTGGTTGGAAGGCCTTCACGTGACATCTGCTCTACTAATGCCAAAATTTGTACTTTTGGTATGATTAACTGCAACAAAAGGTGCTTACTCCCTTGCTGATCCTGCTGAGCCTCCCATACAGTCATACTGATACACTGTTTGCAATTGTACCATTTGTGAAACAAAGAAATGTGCCAACTGAAAAATATGGATACAAAGAATTGCAGGGACAAACATTTTCCCGACAAGTACCTAATTGCGCGATGAAGAAATAGGTAGTTACAGTGTTGCATTTTTCAGAATTTTGGGTGCAAAATCATGCCCGATGAGGAAAATATTTTCATCCAAAAAAATGAGGAAAAGTGGCAATATTTCATCACTGAAAAAAATGTTTCCTGCATTTGAACAGCAGTTACATAATACATGTGACTTGATAGTTGATGCATCTAGATCCTTTTCTTTCAGATCCTGCCGAGATCCTGACATGAAATCTTGCTTTATCAATTGGCGTTAAAAATGACGGTATGCCCTTTTGCAAAAATACCATAGGTATTTGGTACCTTTTCTCATCCTAGGATTTTTTTCTTCTTCATCAGCACACCCAATCAAAATCCAATTTTAGAACACTGGGTAGGTAGGTAGGTAGGTACTTCAAAGATTTGTCCTGAAATCACCTAGAAGTTACCCAAGCAGGTACTTAACCATATGGTGTGAGGGGTGCATATCTAAAACGTCATAAAAGCAGCAATATCACGATAATAAACAAAAGGAGATATCACAATGTCGCATGACGAACCTCATCAGTGTAGTCCATTTCTTCAACTCCCCCTCGTCCCGGGGCAATCGGAAGAAGGAGCACTTTGACTGGGACCTGGCGCTGGAATGACTGCATTGAGGCACAAAACAAAAAGGCATATTTGCTCCTTAGATGTGAGACTGACTCATCTCCGAGATTATTCGCCCCAACAGCACTCAAACTCGATGAAAAAGCAGGAAAAAGGCCAAAAGGGCGACTCAATGCACATTCCTGATAAGCTGTTCAAAGTGCACTTGCATAAAGGTACGAAATGCGCTGATTGGCTTTAACGTGATGCGCTAACGTCACTCAGCGTGAAAAAGCAGCCGTAAGCGGTTTTGCGAATATATCGAATAAATGTATTGTTTGCGCAGTATTTGTAACAACAGAAACTGAGGCTCCCTCTTGCCCTTGGAATGTGCCATCGTTCGAGTGGTGCATCAAAAATTATTTTTGTTGTTATGGAATGAATACGTAGTTCTGTTCATCCTCATATGAGATAGGGAAGAAAATTAGATGTCCCCGGCAGTAAAATGAAGATTTTTGGCACCTTGCAATACCCTGACAAAAGTCCATAGGATTTACATAATGTTTTAGAAGAAGAAAAAATCGTTGAACCCCACCGCCATTTTTTGGTCACGTGATTTCACCCACCTGCCTAATTCAAAGACTTTCTTTGAAACTACACCAGAGACCTAATTCCCTGGTGTAAGATTGTTTGAACTTCTACTTTCTGACCTGTTTGGTGCCAATAAATCCTGCAACCTACTATAAATACGAGAAAATCGCCCGTACCTCCCTCAAATTTTGTCGTAGAGCAAAAAATAAAATACGACTTGAATTCCCGTTCAATTCTCTACAAAATGGCTATCTCCAACATTCACGGAAGTGTATTTTGCCATCACACATATCCAAAAGATATAAAATTTCAAAAAGACAAAATACAGTTTCGGGAGCTTTCGGCTTTGCGCCTTTATCAACCGTTATGTATTATTTAGATCATTTTCGTCACAAACTTGCATGGAACAGAAAATTCGAATTGGTACGAACATGCAGAAATCACACACGCACTTCCCAGCTACTCTTTAAAAACGCATCTATGCAAAACTTACAGAGACATAAAAGATTAATCTTGAAGTGCAGAACAAGATAGTCATGTCGAAAACATGAGTCATACGTTCAGCGGAGATAGTATATATCTTGGGTACATCATCAATAATGGGTCCCGACCCCCCGACCAACATTAAAAATATGGAGATAAGCATATATGAGGTAAGTACATGCATGCATACGATAACAGAAGTGTACAACAGCACAACCGCACGGAGCACACCCGCGCACACAAGTTTCCACGGTCAGTCAGTTTAGATATAATGACCACTCAGATGATAGGCCAAGACGAGGTTTGCGTGTTAAGAGTGGGTTGAAGTTCGCGAATAAAAATGGATTCCCAAATTTTTCTATCTGGGCCGTCTTTTGACACATGCAGAATCTTGATTGAGACGTTTGAGCAGTCCAGTTGCACAGAGTGTTTCGTTTGGTGAAGGCCAAAAGGGGTGTCTAGTTTGTTGTTTTTTGCATCTCTCATGTGTTCATTATATCTAAGCCTGACAGATCGGCGTGTTTCACCGACATACACAGACTCGCCTTGTGCGCACAGTTGACATTCCATCTGGTACACCACATTCTTTTCATGACATCTCCCACGCAACCCTGCCTCACAGCATGGACACTTCCTGCCCCCACCTGGGCAGGGTGCTGGTTGGTAGGCCGCCCGCACTAGTTTTTGTTTCAGGTTGGGACCTCCTTTCCATGCAACTTTCAGGTTGAGGTGACTAGCCCTAATGATACCCTCAATCCTGTGGCTGAGTGCATCATCAATGAATGGAAGCGCAAGATAGACGGGGGCAGAGCCCGATCTAGTCGGTCTTAGGCGGTTATCACGTTGGGCTTCGTGTTGGAGCCTGCTAACTAAGTGGGACGGGTAGCCGTTCTTTGTGAATAGGTCATGGATGAGTTTAAGGCTACGGGCTCGTGGTAGACCAGGGGAAGAGATTTTGATAGCACGTAACGTTTGTGAGCGGACGGCGTTTTTCTTAGTCGACATTGGCAGAGCTGAAAGGTAGTGAATTATCACTGGTGATGCCATCGGTTTAATGTATAGCTCACTGGAGTATGCGCCTGACTCAGAGATCGATATTTTTGTGTCCAGGAACGCCAATACTCCAGTGTCACCGGTGTGTTCTATGGTGAACTTGATGGTGGGATGGACCGTGTTTAGGAAATTGAAGTAGTCGAAGAGGGCGTCCCTACCATGCGTCCAGACTCCGAACACGTCGTCGATATACCGTACGTACAGTGAGGGCTGTAGACGACTAGCTGGCTAATATGAGAGTAAGGTTAATATCTCTTATTATATTCATAATGTCTCTCAAAACTGTGCTAAAAACCATTCAAGATAATATCACACATATCCCTTGAACAAACTACTCCACGTAGTCTCCGTTCAGCTGCACGCATTTTTCCCAGCGCTCCACCCAGTGTAGGAAGCCGGCGCGGAAGAAGTCAGGGCTGCAGCCGCGAATCCACTCCTTCACAGCAGACTTCACGGCTGCGTCGTCCTCGTACCGTCTGCCACGCAGATGGTCCTTCATGGGCCCGAAGAGGTGGTAGTCGCTGGGCGCCAGGTCCGGGCTGTACGGCGGCTGTCGCATCACCGACCAGCCCAGCCTCTCGATCTCGCGGACGGTGGCGCGCGACGTGTGAGGACGGGCGTTGTCGTGGTGGATCTTGATGCCGCTGACCTCCAGTTCCGGTCTCTTCTCTCTCACCGCTCTCTTCAGCTTCCGTAGCGTCTTGATGTAGCGGTTGCTGTCCACGGTCTGCCCGGCCTCCAAAAAGTCAACCAGGATGACCCCGTCACGATCCCAAAAGACCGTGACCATGACCTTGCCAGCACTCGCAGCGACCTTGAAGTGTCTGGAGACGGGTGAGCCGGGATGTCTCCACTCCATGGACTGGCGCCTAGTTTCCGGACAATAGTGATGTGCCCAGGTTTCGTCCCCGGTGACGACTCCGTTGAAGAACTGATCTCCGGCCGCCCGGTACTCTTGCAGGAGATCCTCGCAGATTCGTCGCCGATTCTCCTTTTGCTCCTGGGTGAGTTCTCTGGGAACCCATCGGGCGCAGACTTTGTGGTAGCCCAGCTGCCTGACCATGTTGACCACTGAGCCCACCGAACAAGCCAGCTGTCCAGCTAGGTCCGAGACTCGGATCCGGCGATTGGCCTTGATCAGGTCATCCAGTTTCTGAAGGTTTTCGGGTGTTGCGGATACCTTGGGTCTTCCCGGTCGGGGTTCGTCCCGGATGCCTCGCTTTCCATGCTTGAAGCGCTTTACCCACTTCCAAATGGCAGATACCGCCAGTGCATCATCGCCATAGGCTTCGCGCAGTTTCCGGTGGATTACAGTGGCCGATGTTTCGCCGAGTTTAACGTAAAATTCAATAACTGAACGTTGCTTTAAAACATGATCCATTTCGTCACGACACCACAGCAGAACATACAACTAGAAAGAAAATCTGAAATAGCCAGTTTGTAGAAAATTTTTCGTAGTTTCACGTGCTTTTTTCATTGTTGCTCCACGACAACACTTAAGGGAGATACGAGCGATTTTCTCGTATTTATTGAACCTCCTAGTATTTGGCTTAGTTACCCATCTCTCTTGCCATTCCTACATATTTCATGTCAGTCTATTGCATAAATATTTTGTAGTTAACATACTTCATGATATACAAATGAATGGTACCTATAGAGGCTCGGTGTGGGTAAATGAGAACCAATGAACCTATATTTTTTTTACAATGGCATCAAGTCCTCTTGTCACGGCCATGGATATCACAGAAGATTTTTCTGAACTGAGCATAAATTTTATTTTCCCAGTTGCATTGGAGCTCTGCTGGAGTTTGCTGATGACAGGATGCTGAGGGCTGAAGCTGGTAGCTCTGGCAGGAGTCCAGTGTCCACCAGCTCAAGATCCGACGCCGCCGCGTCGCCGCCGTGCGGCATTCCGCGGAGACTGGGACGGCGGTCATGATTGAAGACACCGCATTTCCCGCCTGGACTGTCCGGTCGGAGACTGGTAATCCCTCCGGTGAGCCGCACAACGTGGAGCTACTGCACCGCGCGTGTCCACCCGCAGCGCAGTGCCAGCAACGGTGCCGTGAGTGCGACATCTGCGTGCATATGACGCTGTGCGACTGTCACGACTCGCGGCTCAGTGTTAACTGTCAGTGTGACAGTGCGGCTCGCGCTCGTTTTAGCGAGGTGCTCTGTTGTATATAACCACCTTGATGGAGACCTATGTGCTGCCGCTTGAGTTTCAATGTACAGTTTTATGCATCAAACTAGCGTAAGTAAATGGCTGTCAGAGGTCAATTTGAAGCGCAATTAGTACCCATAACCCAGCTGGGTTGAGTGAGTCATGTGACTAGTCCCGATGAACGTACTGTTTCGATGTCGTCAGTCGTAGACTTTTGTAAACCATTCGTTTCGGAGCTCTGTGTTGTGTTGTTCGGGATCACAGTTGTTTGAGCAGTCTGTTTTATGCGTCGTACGCTGACAGAACGCTGGTCGTACACGAGTCATGTGTTTCCTTTCGCCCCTAATGGGTTTTTGCGGTACCTATGCAGTTGGAATGTGTCTCGAGACACTAACTAGTCGCACTTGGTTGTGAAAATGACACTAGCTGGTCGCACTTGGTTTCAAGCTGCGCTTGGAAATGGTGCAATTTTATTTGCATTTTGCAATGCAATTTTATTGCCGTTACCGTATTGGTAGATAGTGTCAGAAGTTGGCCATTTGATGCGTTGTCACTTGTCAGACGCTGTTGCCTTAGTACTGACAAATTGATGGGCCGCGTTTGTGTTCTTGTTAAACAGATCTCAATATAAGGTGATTCAGAGGTAGGAACCTGAATGCATTCGTTCAGACTTTTCATTTTATGGGGATGCACTGTTTCATGAGCAAGAACGAGCATGGCTCTGGTTGAGCGAAGCGCAATCGATATTTGTTATCGTGTGGCCTGTGTGGACTGTGGCCACATTTACATCACTATTCAACTCCACGCACCAGCATTATTTAAACTGCTTGAACCTATACTTAATTTTGCTAAATTTTCGGGGTCGTCAACCTACGGTCCGTCTCCGTGGCCGTTACGTTTGGCCAATAACTAGATTTTATACATGTTAACTGGTTCATATAATCACAGCATGATGCCCCGGACAATTTTTATTTGATTCACTGATAATGAATGCATCCCATTACCGCACAAACTGAGACTGAAACTGGACAACTCGCTTTTCGAGGTTCAAGTTCATTATCTTCAGATGTTATGGTATGGTAAGCATTTAATGTTTGAAGAAAATTGTCAGCGTTAGCAGTGCTAAGCGGGTATTATGAGCTTTCAGTTATTTCAATATTTGTTTAGGCTATTATTCTTGTGGTATCTCCTGTCAATTTCACCGGAATATATAGCATTATTATCTTATACAATCGCGGTAATTACATATTTTCTGCCGGTTACTGTTATTATCATTGATTCGCAATATTTCGCAACGAGCGTGGCTCGATTCACATTGTTATTATATTGGCATTCAAGATTTAAGAATAAACATCTGCATTCCAACTCCATCAAAATGTCAATATGCAAAAAAAAGTTCAAAAAATTGCAGCAGTTTTGTGAATAAAAAATAGCTGTAAAATAGGCCTGTATAACTTCAACAAAAGTGCGCCGAAAAAGGTCTAAAAACGCGTAAACAAAAACTAAGATGTAAAAAAATAACTGCACCCCTTTTTACACAAATTTTCTTCTAACCATACACGTCCAGTGATCAAAACACGTGGCAAAAAGATTCAGGAGCTTCAACTCCGTTCTTTCTTAGATTTGCCATACTATAATTTCTCCTACTTGACTACACCTTTTTACCATCAAGTTAAAATAAAAGGATTTCAAATAAAATAAATAGGACTTCAAATTAAAGCAAGAGGACTTCAAATTAAAACAGCGGGACAACAAATAAAAACGAGGGAATTTCATTTAAAGATATTAGGATTTCAAATTAAAACCACAGGAATTCAAGTTAAGCCCAAATATGTCATAAGTATATGTGCTTGGTATTTTGGCGGGAATGCTCATTCGGTTATTTTAATTATCCGCTGAATCTTAATTCATTCCTCAATTCATTTTCTTCTAAAGCGGAATACCCCCAGCATGATAATAATTCGCGTGCGTAACAATACGAGATGCAAAAAACATGTACAATAAAACAAGATACCTATACAATAAAATGCGCATTTTCACCTAGAGCTTGACCTAGAGGTTCATTTGTCCTCGTTTACAAGTTTTGTTCGCTTATATTTGAGTACAAAATGAGCTTAGATGTAAGTGAAGATGAATCCAATGTAGACCATTTTGATACCATGAACGAAAACCCTATTGGTGAGCCACGACGACGTGGTGTAAAGCCAGGCTTCATGCGAGGAAAATATAAAAGAATGGGCAAGGAGAAGGCATGATATTAAGAATGGCATGATATTGAGATAGCATTGATGCCACGATGGTCACGCTCGTGAGAGGGTTCTGCCCAATACAGCTTTGGAGGCTGAAAATGTGTATCTGGAGGAAAATTACATCAGGAAGTAGGGAGATGCTTCTGCTTTTGATAATTAGCAAACAAACCGATTCAAAATATCCACATTTAACTACATCAAAATCAGATTTAATTTGAATTCCTTTGATTTTTATTTGAATTCTCCTCGTTTTAAAGTGAAGTCCTTTGATTTTGATTTGAAATCCTGTCGTTTTTATTTGAAATCCTTTCGTTTTTATTTGAAAGTCCAATATTTCAAATTGAAATCCCGTCATTTTAATTTGAGGGTAAAGAGGTGTAGTGGTTACTAATCTTTTGGGTAGGTACTACTACTGCAGAAATACGCATGTTAAACAAGCATACGCAGTTGTCTGAATTTGACGCCCGATTCCCACTTCACAATGAGTGGTTTGAGTTCAGCTTTTCCTATTTTCCGAGGCTGTGCGCCACGAATTTTTATTAACTATACATATTATCTACTCCAATATTTTCACGTGTGACGCGCAGTTGTGCACAGAGCAAGCGGGGGCGTCCCGCCGTCCATATTCAGCTCAGTGCTCACCCGATCACTTTCAATGACCCGTATTCCAAATCGCTTTGCTGCCTTTACCGCCGTACTATCAGTCCCAATAGCCGACCAAGCGGATGCGTAGTCGTCCTACAGCATTCAAAATGGCTTTTATGGGGTTTCAAGGGTAGCCTGAGGGCTCCATTCCATGTCGTCATCTGATTGCCCCAAACAAACTTCGGGCTTCAGAGGGCCCACTTAGACCTGTGGGCTGTGAGGGTTCTGAGTGGGGGCACTCGGACTCCTCAGGACACCATCCCGGTCTCAGATGCCTCCCACGCAGACATACATCTAAGGACAAACTCAGGCATAAGAGCTCTACGTTGTGCCTAAGACGAGTGTGCTCATGGTTTCAAGTCCTTTCTGAGAATTTGAAAATCGATCAATCCCCAAGCAGGCCCTAAATGCTCACAGTGACCTTCCAGGGCTCATACCGTCTTCAGAGAGCCCTTTTGCAAGTTTATGTAAGGCACTTGGTAAAAGATTGTTCAAACACCAGCTTTAAGTTTTTATTGGGAGCTTTCGGAAGCGTTACAGCTTCCTTCGTCAGCCTTGGATAGAATTCTTAAAAAGACAGATAAACACGTAAACGTGTACAAAACAATTCAAAATTCAAAAAAAAACGCCACTTAAACTTAAAGTGGCGCAGATATTCGAGAAAAGCTCGTTTCGTAAATCGTAGCGTTCCACTTCGTTGACGAATTCGCGTACATGAATAAGCACAATAAAACAAAATACACCGCATGAACAAATGAACTATCATTTAGTCGCCTAGCCGAGCACTCGATACACATCTGCCACCATGACACCAGGTTTCACATTCAGCACATTTCCTCTCGCCTTGTCGATAAAAATGCCCTCCTTGATTTTTCGTTTCCTCCAGTCAAACTCGTAAGCTAAGACTTTCACATCTCCCCAAGCGACACAGTGGCCCGTTTCTATGACATGTTTGGCTAGTCCTGAATGATTCTCGTCTAAGTTGCGTATTGCCCTCTTGTGCTCCGTTTCTCTCGCTCTAATACTACGACACGTTTCTCCTATGTAAATT
Source organism: Amphibalanus amphitrite (assembly GCF_019059575.1). Classification (NCBI taxonomy): domain Eukaryota; kingdom Metazoa; phylum Arthropoda; class Thecostraca; order Balanomorpha; family Balanidae; genus Amphibalanus; species Amphibalanus amphitrite. Next base: position 40,193 of record NW_024883565.1, read on the forward strand.
TTTCCACAAGCACACTCATACTGGTAGACCAGGCCGGTCCTGTGACACATGTCCCGCTTGTCCTTGGGGTGTACCAAAAAGCTTTTCAAATTCCTCTCTGGCCTGGTAGCAACCCGGGCAAATGGTTTGACCGCGCGCGTAACTCTCTTTGTGACCCCCTTCACGTAAGGTAGAACAACTAAAGGCTTGTCCGTCTGCTCCTCTCTGACCCCAGTCCTCTTTGGTCTGGCTAGTTTCCTGCGAGTGGCCTGAATGAAATGTTTTGGATAGTTGTTAGCCTTAAGTGCCTTATCTATGTGAGCCGACTCAGCCTCCCTATTCTCCTGATATGATACGAAAGTTTCGCCCCTCTGTACCAATGACCGAATCACCGACTCCTTGTGCTGTTTACTGTGATGTGAGTTAAAATTTAGGTAGCTATCTGTGTGTGTTGTTTTCCTGTATACTCTTGTCATCACCGTTCCGTCCTCCCCCCTCCTCACCTCTACGTCCAAAAATGGAAGAATGCCGTCCTTTTCCCTCTCCACCGTGAAGGCCACCCCTGCTGCCTGACTGTTTAGGTGCTCGTGAAGGCTGTCCACCAAGTCCCCTTTCATCACTACAAAAGTGTCATCCACGTAGCGTCGCCAGACCTTAACTGGATGGGCAAAAGACTCCAGAGCTCTCTGTTCCAGCTCTTCCATAAACAGATTGGCTACTACAACACTAACCGGACTACCCATCGCTGTGCCCCTTTTTTGTTTGTAAAAAGCGCCGTTAACCTGAAAGTACGTCGTATCCAGGCATAGACGAAGTAGCATGACTATATCGTCGACATCCATGGCAGTACTTGCCAGAACATCACTGTCGCCTATAGGGAGGGAGGCTGAGGGGGAGGCTGAGTCGGCTCACATAGATAAGGCACTTAAGGCTAACAACTATCCAAAACATTTCATTGAGGCCACTCGCAGGAAACTAGCCAGACCAAAGAGGACTGGGGTCAGAGAGGAGCAGACGGACAAGCCTTTAGTTGTTCTACCTTACGTGAAGGGGGTCACAGAGAGAGTTACGCGCGCGGTCAAACCATTTGCCCGGGTTGCTACCAGGCCAGAGAGGAATTTGAAAAGCTTTTTGGTACACCCCAAGGACAAGCGGGACATGTGTCACAGGACCGGCCTGGTCTACCAGTATGAGTGTGCTTGTGGAAAAATTTACATAGGAGAAACGTGTCGTAGTATTAGAGCGAGAGAAACGGAGCACAAGAGGGCAATACGCAACTTAGACGAGAATCATTCAGGACTAGCCAAACATGTCATAGAAACGGGCCACTGTGTCGCTTGGGGAGATGTGAAAGTCTTAGCTTACGAGTCTGACTGGAGGAAACGAAAAATCAAGGAGGGCATTTTTATCGACAAGGCGAGAGGAAATGTGCTGAATGTGAAACCTGGTGTCATGGTGGCAGATGTGTATCGAGTGCTCGGCTAGGCGACTAAATGATAGTTCATTTGTTCATGCGGTGTATTTTGTTTTATTGTGCTTATTCATGTACGCGAATTCGTCAACGAAGTGGAACGCTACAATTTACGAAACGAGCTTTTCTCGAATATCTGCGCCACTTTAAGTTTAAGTGGCGTTTTTTTTTGAATTTTGAATTGTTTTGTACTTACGTGTTTATCTGTCTTTTTAAGAATTCTATCCAAGGCTGACGAAGGAAGCTGTAACGCTTCCGAAAGCTCCCAATAAAAACTTAAAGCTGGTGTTTGAACAATCTTTTACCAAATGAATCCGTCCCAGCTCAACAACAACATATATAATCTTTGTAAGGCACGCTTCTTATTATCATGGATTACATAGGTAAGTGTAAAAATAAAACAGCCGATGAGACGTTTGGGCCCATCAATTTGAACCCTATGACCTATGGGGGCCTGGCCTCCGGCCCCCTTAGCTGCCCCATTTCTCTACGGCCCACACACTGGCTTTGTATCCCGATGAAGGCCGCACGCCAGCTCCTGAGACCCAACGCCGGCAATTCTAAAGGCCGCCGTCCACTGCGACGGAATTCCGTCCGGAGTCCGTCCGAAATGTCGCCGCATCCGGTCCGGATGCGGTCCGGATGCGGAGAGCTAATAAATGTTTCCTATCACTTATTACCAAATAAAATATTGCAAGTAACCAGCAGCGAATACTCTTGCCATTCTAAGGAAATAATTTTTACTTACTTAATGATGATCGAGTTCCAATTCTTCGTACAATTCACAATGTTTGCCTCCGATACGGCCCCAAACCACGTCTGTTCCGGACGTTCCGGATGCGTTTTCCGCAGAAAAGTTCAACGCGTCGGACATCACTCTTCCGTCTCGGTAGCAACCGCATCCGAATCGCATGCGGAGAGCTGACGGAAAATCAACAGCTGATTGCCGTTCGGATGCGGTCCGGACGGAGCGCACACGATTTCCGTACGGACCGGATGCGCCCATAGGGTTCTGTGTTAAATTCCGTACGGACCGCACGCCAGGGCGTATTTTAAGGGATTTTCACTGGGTCGGCAATCACAATTAGGGGCGGCATTTTGCACTCATAGGGGCGGCACTTGGCATCTGAGGGGGGCGGCATACCTAATATTTAATGACCAAAAAAAGACACGTTCGACGGTTCTTTTATAACTCTTCCTAAGTAATGATTTCAGATTCAACCTACCTAAGCTCAGCGGTATTACGTTTATTTTTCCGGGATATAGTATTTCTCTCGTCATAATGCGACAAATGAACTATAATTTGACTTTACAAAAATTAATTTAAAAATTCTACCTGAGGTCAAGTTCATGACCTCACCAGAAATAAAACATGTTGTAAACCTATACCAGTCGATCCGTATCGTCAAGCTTAAAACATTCACGGTGTTTTATGGCTCTAGAACAGTGGTCGGCAGGTCGCACGAGTGGTGCCCACTTTATTGGCGCTGGACGGGGCCATTGCCCCCACTTGTCATACCCCATTGCAAGCCCCATTGCTTACACAGCAAGGGTCGCTGATATTCGGCCATATCCTTTGACGCCTCTATTTTTCTGCATATAGATAAAATGCAACACAATTAACTCTCTTTTTATGGAGAGGGAGAGCGGGTGGAGTAAGGATGAACTCATACATTTTTTATTCATTAGTTACTCGCGTAATGAACAGCGTATTTCAACGATACGTTCATCCCCCCCCCCAACTTAATGAATGGTATACCTACCTACTCAAATATTTTCGTGACTCCAGTGACATTTTCATTGAGTTTTTGAAATTTGAATGACCTTCACTCGGTAACTTTCTCTCCGGCTCGGCCGGCGAACAAAACGCAAGCGAAGACGATGCGGGGAGTCCGGTGCTCTACCAACTGAGCTACGGAACAGGCAAATGCTCACCATAGATACACCGACTGAACGATTCCTATATAACTTCAGCGATTGAAAAGACAAACAGTGTGTAACTGTATATATAAAATGTAAGTCTCGAAATTGCTATGTCTTTGACCAAAGGTAAGGACAATTTTGCGAACCTTCCACTAGGTATAAGGAAATGGGAGAAAATCAGGGCATGCATGCCTCTTTTTATAGGTAGACAAATGTCAAAGTTAACGAATTTAAACATCATAAACAATTAAAAATGACACACTTAATCGGAAAATTGCAGTTTTTTTTCAATAACTTCTGATAGAGACATGCGACATGCCTGAGCGATGAAAACACCTTAGATGATTTCAGTTTGACGATACAAATCGACTGATATGCAACATGACCTTTACCAGTCAGGTCATGACCTGGACCTGAGCTCAAATGTCCCAAATGACATTTGAATGTCAAATTTTAGTTCATTCGACGCATCTCGACGAGAGGAGCACAGTACTGAAAAACAATGTCATAACTTTCGTGAGTCAATAATTATTACAGTAAAAAGGTTCTTCATTAAAACAGCTCAGTAGAGGGGCGGAGGGGGGTCCACTGTCCACTCCAACTCTCCCCGGCCCGGCACGGGTTATTGGTTAAACTAGTTATGCTCTGGAGGTTAAGCTGTTGATGTTAGGTTAAGTCTGAGGACTTAATAGGAACGTTGACGAGCTATAGAATGCGCTTTTTTCGCGGTGCTGTAGTTCTATTCTTCCCCGAGTTATGCGCCAGTTTGTCAATAAATGTTGAAACAGACAAGATTTCACCAACATTTCACCTTTGATGACCTCTGGTCACCTGATATTTGACATTTGACTTGACCTAACCAAAGTACGGTTAACCAACTAACCCAAGTAGTTTTTGACACTCTTTCGAATGCCGCTTACCGCGTGTCGCTACGTGGCCCAGTAGCCAAGTTATAGGGGTCGGGAGGGGGTTCAAACCTCAGCCCGGCGCCGGTTAAGGGAAGGCACTATCATTTTGGGGGCGTTGCAGATATGCTAAGGGACGACAGCATCATTTTGAGGCACTCCACCAACTTTTTTTAGGGCACTTAAACCACTTTGACGGGCATCACCGACACTGTGAGAAGCGCAATTATCTGTTTGAGCGTTGGGGTGGCACCATTACATTGAAGGGCGCCATGTGCGCAGTGATGTGGGGCAAAATGACAATGAGGAGCTCCTCCGATACTTAAAGAAGAGACGCCAACATTACTCGGGGGGGGGGAGGGGCAACATCACTTTTATTTTGAGGACGCCACCATATTGTAAGGGGCGGCACTGTAACTTTAAGGACCGCCGCGGATACTTTAAGGGGCGGCTCCATCATATGGAGGGGCGCTACAGATCGTTAATGGGCGGCAATAGGTATGATATTTAGGGACTCCGATACTTCGAAGGGCGCCACCGTTTTTTTGAGAGTGACATCATCACTTTGAGGGGCACCACCGATACTGTTCGGGGCGCCACCGACACTATAAGGGGCGCCACCGATACTGCCAGGAGCACAGTCATCACTTTGACCGGCGCTTCTATCACATTTAAGGGCGCCGTGAGCACATTGGGGGGGGGGGGGGGCGGCACCATGACGTTGAGGGGTGTTATGGAAGGTTTGAGGGGCGGCAACATGACATTCAGGAGCGCCTCCGACACTTCGAGGGACACCAGCATTTCTTTGAGAGGCGGCACCTTGACTTTTGAGGAGACACCACCGACACTGTAAGGGGCGGCACCATCACTTTGAGGGGCGCCACGGATGGTTTGAGAAGCGGCACCATTATGTATATGGAGGGACGCTACAGAAAGTTAGAGGGCGGCAACATTGTATTGATGAGTTCCTCCAAAACTTTGAAGGGCGCCACTGACACTGTAAGGGGCGGCACCAGCACTTTTAGGGGCGGCAGCATCATTTTCAAGGCCGGCACAGACTCGTTGACAGGAACATTTAGGGGCGCCACTGGCACTTTGAGGGAGGCACCATCACATTGAGGGGCGCCACCGATGCTGAAAGGGGCGGCATCATCTTCTTGAGGGGCGGCACCATTATATTGGTGGGTTCCTCTGACACTCCGTAGAGCGTCACTGACACTATAAGGGGCGGCACTAACACTTTAAGGGGCGGCAGCAATCAGGGTTTCGGAGTCGTGATAGCGCTGTTCCGACTCCGACTCCGACTCCGGGCTCCTGACCGACTCCGACTCCGACTCCGACTCCGGGTCTGATACGAATGGCAATGGCGGCCGCCAAAATTTTGCGTGATATGACGCCACGTGCTAGGTCTACGTGCACGGGGAGAACGCTCCTACTCTCCGGTTTCCTTCATGCAGTCACCATTTCTCCCACGTGGACGCAGCTGAATCCACAAAAGGTCAGCGGTCAGCGTGGAAACCCGCCGAGAAGCACGAGAGGCGGCCGTATCACGAACACGAGCATCGCCATCATGTCGGTCATTCCTATGTGTTGATAATTTTCGGAACATAAACGAAGAAAATAAAAATACAGTTGTCATTTAGTCTTTGACTCGTCAAATACTTCAGATAGTGGAAGTTATAACAGGCATGCAAAATACGACTTCTAAATTATGATATAACTTGAAAGTTGTTAGATTCAATTTTTGTCATTTAGAACAAAAACAAGATGAGTGCAATTTTCATCACCGGAAGCGAATTCTACCGCGGGCAACTGGTAAAAAAAAAAAACTGAAAAGTGATATCACAGATTCTAGTTATTTTCCGGAGTCGGAGTCGAGGCAGCTTGACCGACTCCGACTCCGACTCCGACTCCTGGCTGCTTGCCACGACTCCGGGCGACTCCGACTCCGACTCCGACTCCGACTCCGAAACCCTGGGCAGCATCATTTTGAGGGGCGCCACCGACTCGTTGGCGGGCAGCACCATCACATTCAGGGGCGGCATCATCTTCTTGAGGGGCGGCATCATCTGCTTGAGGGGCGGCTCCATCACAATGAGGGGCTATGTGGATACCTAGAGGGGCGGCACCATTATATTGGTGGGTTCCTCCGACACTTCGAAGGGCGTCACTGACACTATAAGGGGCGGCGCCAACACTTTAAGGGGCGGCAGCATCATTTTGAGGGGCGCCACCGACTCGTTGGCGGGCAGCACCATCACATTCAGGGGCGCCACCGGCACTTTGAGGGCGGCACCATCACATTGAGGGGCGCCACCGATACTGAAAGGGGCGGCATCATCTTCTTGAGGGGCGGTATCATCACATTGCGGGGCTCCACAGATGCTTAGAAGGGCGGCACCATTAGGTACATTGAGTGGGGCTACTAACGGATTTAGGGGCGGCACTGTCACATTGAGTTGCGGGATCATCACTTTCTATAGACGGCTGCTTCACTTTAAGAGGCGGCATTATCATTTCGGAGGGCAGCAGCCTCACTATGAATGACGGCACCTAGCCTGCATGTGCGTGATGCATCCTAGAGGGGGCGGCAACTGGGTCGGCAAACGGAGCTGTCACTTGGTCGGCATTCTCCGTGACTGGGTCGGCAATTGCCGACCCAGTTAACATGTTAAAATACGCCCTGCCGCACGCGTTCCGCACCAGTGGACGGCGGCCTTAAGGGTCACCGCACACGGTCTTTGAAGGCCCCATGATGGCCTCTGGGATACCTCATGTACAGGTCACCGCTGAAGTAATGTGGGGTATCCGTAGTGGTTAGAGTTTGCATCTGTATCTTGGGTACAATTTGTCAGATTATCATGAAACTTGGAATGTAGCCTACATGTGCCATCTTCATTGCAGCTGTAAGCTCGTATTATGTCACCTACCTTTAGATCACTCCGTATTTAAAAATCGTCGGTCAGAGCCATCTGTTGGTGAGATTGGTAACTAAATTCCTGATTACGCCACTGATGCCCCAACCACGTGACTCTGCAGCAAACCAATCACCGTGTTCGGAGGCAGCATGAATGGCGCCAGATGCCCCTGCGTCGAGGCTGGCGCCTCTCGGTTGTGGCGTGAGTGACCGAGAGTCTGGTCGCGGAGCGAGGTCAGTGGGGTCAGCCTCGCCAACCGCCTCCGGGCTAGCGGAGCGCTGGGCAGTGCGGGTCTGTTAGGTTGGCATACCCTTCGCGGCACCGAGCGTGCCGATAGTTCTTTCTAGGAAAATGCGGAATGTGTTCGTGGCTGAACTAGTCACAATGCCGTTTACATGATCAGGGCAGGTTGCATAGTCACCGCAGCCAATGGACTTGTCTGTCCTTTTAACAACCTGCAAAATGGTTCTGACGAGGTCACATTTCTAGCAACTCACTTGCCAGTGGTTGCCAGTGCAATGACGTCAAGTGAGTTATATGATGAGAAAGTGAGTCGGCTACTTTTTGCGAATTAGAAAAGAGATATTTCCATACACAAACATATAATCGGCTAATATCTTATGACCGAACAAGAGTCAACGAATGTCGATTGTATTCATAGTGCTCGTGAGGTCATAACCTCAAAAGATATATCCATCTCGCCTGAGCCGGCCAGAACCAGTCTGTGGAAAACGGACAACCCCGGCGCGGACCGACCCCGCGACCCCGCGATCCATAGCCTAACGCTTAACCGCTCCGCCACGACGTTTCTGGTGTCACGGCTCTCTGAACAGTAGCCGCGATGTGGTGAGTGATTAAAGCAGCATGGCATGACACCTACCGCGCTCCGGGTCAGTCGGCTGGGCCTCGGGCGAGGCCAATCACGTGACCAGTCGGCGGTGAGGGACGGGACTCCGTCGTGTAAATAAAGGGGAGGGGTCGAGGAGGGACGGGGAGGTGGTCGCCGCCCTTTGAGATGACAATAAACGTTTGGTCAACGGAAGCCGTCCTACTTGCAAAACAGTTGTTTTTTATCGCAAAGCGGAAAAATTCAAACTCATCGGCACATGGGTGGCGCAATTCACCCAGGTATTTCAATTATTTATCCCGATAGCTTCAGACCGTGTACGGAATGATCACCAAATCAAATTGCAATCGCTAAAAAAATACAAGTGTGACTGCAATTACATTGCACCCTTCCATAAATATAAATTTAAAAAAAGTATTGGCTCGCTTAATAGTCATATGCTTCAACGTTATTTCTTCTCTTCGTCTTTTTTATGAAAACGAGTGAACGTTGAAAGAAATGTTATGCTATTCATCCACTGACCATTTTATTTTAGAAACTTATTTGTATGTCGAATTTCTCCCCCACCCCATTAACTGGCAACGCCGTCCAGAAGGCCTCTTCCAAGTATAGGGTTATGGCGGTATCGTGCTTCGCTGTGATCTCTCATCTCACACGCAGCACGCACACTGAACTGACTGTGATTGGCGCTCACTGAGACAAACCAATGAGCCAATGAGCGCACTGTTGAGTATCCGCCGGGGGCGGTGGACGGGGTCAAGGGTGATTGATACGAGCATGACCTCTGGCCGGCCTCCACCTGCCTCGACCCAGTTGTCGGGCGCCCGTGCCTTTGTCATACAACATTTCTACTCATACAGCTAGCGTAGGATTTTGCTACAGCGTAAATCTTGTAATACAGGTCATGTCGATGAGGCCCTCAATGAACAAAAAAAGTTCGGCGGACAACCGAAGCCAATGCACAAATATTTTACAGAATTAGACTATACAGGTGGTCAAAATTTAACGTATTCTGATCGGCTATTGTTATGCAAAACATCAATTCATTCAAATATTTTAAATAAAATAAATGGTAAATCTGATATTGTAGTAAGTTACAACTGCTCATTACGAACATCTTCTCTCAAATGCTGTTTTTTCTATCTTCAAAACTGTAGCCTTGATAGTTATTTCAGTCAAAGCTCCCACGTGAATCCGTGACACGCTGGCTGCTTCACAAAATGGCATCGGGCATCGCTCTCGCACGCCTCGGGTCAAAGCTCACTGTTTCCCTGAGGCTGGTGTCCCTGTCACCCTACCTCCACCCACCCCTCCCACTGCACCGGCCAGTAGCCCCGCGGTCAACCCCTCCCCACCTCAGACCCTCCCCCTCCTCGCCTGTCAGAGAGCAGCTCCTATCGGCCGATGCTGGTGTCCGGATCATCAATGGCAGGGCTACTCTCTACTGGAGGGTCCAGCAATGACTCCTTACTATTGCGTAGTACGCACGCGCGTAGGTTTACAACTCTGTGTTCAGTGGCGGTCACAGAAACATGACTCCGGGGTGCTCCAAGGGGCTCGATATTTCAGTTTTTCGATGATAACGAGCATGCTGTGGCAGGTAGAATGGTGACACATTAGAGAAAGTTGTCAATCTGAAATACGAAGCTGTGCGATCCTCGCTTTTGACGATATATCTTACCGTCAAGGAATGGCGCTAAGTTTTGTTCGATCACAGTAGAACCCCACATTACTTTAGCGGTGACCTGTACATAGGAATATGGACGCCCACACCGCTTCTTGGGGCCCCACGCCGGGTCCTTTGACTCTTTGAGACCGTTCGCCGGCTCTATGGGGTACCACGCAAGCTCAGCTGGAGGCCCCCCATCGTCTCCTGACGCCCGAGCAGCCTCGATGCCTGAATAGTTAGGGCCCCAAGACATCGACCTTGGCTGCCAAAAAGGGCTCGTGTAGGCCCTCAGAAACTGAGGTGGGTCCTGGGATTACTGTGTGGGTTACTCGGGCACTTTTGTCGGGTCATCGTGCATCGATTTGGGTCTGAGCTAGTGAGAGTCATTAGAAGCTTCCTTTAGACCTGCGACTTCAGAGGGTGGTGTGAGATCCTAAAAAAAGTGCGGGCACTCAGAGGCTTGCATAGGACTCTTCCTCGGAGGTCGGCCTTGGCCGAACGGCGTTCCTCAAACTGGTGTAGGGCCCTTAGATTATTGAATGGGGCTCTCGAGTATTGGCATGGGGCCCTCAGCTATCAGCACGGAGCCCCCAGGAGCCGGCAAGGGCTCCTCTGCGGCATGCATAAGCCATCCGATCTCAGAGGCCGGTGTGAAATCCTAAATAGGAGCTGAGTGCACTTAAAAACCTGCGTAGGGCCCTCAGAGATCACAGCTTTAACCAGACAGCGTTCGTGGACACCCTTAGAAACTGTTACATTGGATCCTGTTGGGTGAGAAACCAGTTGAAGAACGATATGAGGTGTATTCCGACCCCGGGAATAACAACTGCGGAACAAATATAAATGCGAAACAAATACTTAGCTGTCACACGTTGTCCAGTACAATACTCACTAGTCCGCTCGGCGCCCCGAGGCAGTGCAGCGCGGGTGGAGACAAACACTCCGCTCGGTCACCGAGGCAGAGCGGCGCAAGCCCCGCGAGAGCCACTCAGCTCGGTCGCCCGAGGCTGGGTGGTACGAGCCACGCGGCAGGCACTCAGCTCGGCGCTCCGAGGCAAAGTGTCCGCGGTCGTACTGGACTCGGTACCCGAGGCCCAGAGCGAGCCGCCCGACCGCGCTCCCCGCACACGACTGCCCAGCCGCCGCGGCGCGCGACCCGAGGTCGACCACGGCCGGTCACGTGACCGGTTTAGAGCGGCGGAATTAGACCTGGCGGATTGCGGCGCAGCAACATAACCGAATACAGAATGCACCGAACACAGGTTTAACTAGGACAACACATTGTGCTGCATTATTTACATTAATGCAACACAACAAAACTGACTTAGGGACCGCCTCAAATACTTGTGTCGGCCGGCCCTCTCACATCAGCCTGGGTATCTCAGGCATCGGTCTGGGCCCTCGAGAGCCGGTTAGGGCCCTCGGAAATTGGCATGGTACCCTGAGATAGCTGTGTGGGCCCTCGGGTAACGGCTTGGGGCCCTCGGGCATTGGCCTGGGGCCCCCGGGCATTGACCAGAGGCCCTTGGATATCGGTCTGGGGCCCCTCAAGAGCCGGTGAGAGCCTTCAGAAACTGGGGTGGGGCCCTGAGATAACTGTGGTGGCTTTCAGGTACCGATGCGGGACCCTCAGGCATCGGCCACAAGAGGGCGTTAAGGGGGCAGGGGCCCTCAAGAGCCGGTTAGGGCCCTCACGAGCCGGTTAGGCCCTCAGAAACTAGCGTTGATCCCTGAGCTAGCCATGTAGGTACAGGGGCGGATCCAGCCATTTTCAAAGGGAGGGGCCAAAGCCGGCCACTTTCCGAGCCCATTCAAAACTCCATACTGAGGTTTAGGATGCACCGATTACCCCAACACACCCCGAAAAAAAAAACACGGTACAGGGTAAGTTTAACCCGCGCCCTGTTGGGGCGCGAGTTATTTCTGGCATTTCTGGTATTTCTGGCAAAGTTGATCATGCATCTTTTCTGCACATGTGTAAATTTCAGGCCGAGGTCACTCAAGGTCAGGTCGCCAGATCACGTGAAGTGACCTCATCTCATAAAAAGTTTCGATGTCTGTCATAGCTACACCGAGTGAAAGATCGCTTTAAAACTTCCAGCGATTGATAAGAGCAACCGTAAGAGCAACTGTACCAAATGCTTATTTCGAAATTCTGACATCAGTGACCTAAGGTCAGGTCAATTTTGTGACCTCTCCATTATAAGTCAATGGAAGAAGCATGAAAGGCGCCTCTTCTGGACGAATGCCACGCAAAACAATTCTAAATTCAAACACCGAATTACAAGTAAACATGCCACGATGAACTGGAAAATGGCTCCCGTGACCTATCTTTATGTCCCTGAGGTCATATCACGTCACGACTGGTATCTAATAGTTCTTTGAGAATAACTTTTCATAGAGGCATGCTAGAGCGATGAAAATGCCTTAGGTGTATTCAGCTCGACGATACGGATCGACTGATGGCAGCATGACCTTTTCCGGTCAGGTCATGACCTTAACCTGAGGTCAAATTTTCAAGTTGGCTTTTCGAGGTCAAATAATAGTTCATTCGATGTGTCATGACGTGAGGAACACGATGCCGGTAAAAGTGGTGGACGGTGAAAACAGGGCGCCTGGGGCGATTTGATCTAGGCTTTTGAAATTCACTTGCATAGAGCACGTGACAATTGGCGAGTGGGAGGTATAGGGAGGGGGAAAACTTTTTGATGGTCACTAGCTCCACCAGGGGTGAAACGGCGAGAGAGGGGGTCGTAGCCGCCGCCTTCCCCCCACGGCCGGCGCGTATGTAGAAAACCAAGGTCCGGCGAGGGTTAAAAGAGCCTTCGAATGTTTTGTTGGCATGCAGTGTTCTCAAGCTCTGCTATGTTCATGAACTGTGATAAAAGTTAATGCTTAAGTCGCAGAAATTAGACTTTTGATGGTCTATGGTGATTCTACCACTGAGCTTGCCTAAAACATGACCGAATGTCTCCGATCACATTTGACGCTCTTTCAAACGGCATTTCGCTCCTGGCCACGTAGTCCAGTATCCGAATTAGAAGGGACGTGAAATGCCCACCCGAAACGCCCACCTCTCGAATCAACGTGCTACGATGAAAAAATTTGAACAGAAGTCTCGTTAGTCGGGGTAAGCTGAAAGTTATCCCGGTCACGGCCGGGGTGGCCGGGGCGGGTTTTCCACCCATGCCTCTGACACTCAAGCTAAAATGTAATTTTGGGACGCTGTTCCAACGGCCATGACGATATCCCATAACGGCTTCAAAGGCACGACACTCTTCCCATCCTGGGGCCCGGGAACGCATGACACTTCGGAGAGCCATGTCTGGTGAACTCGTTGAGAAAAACACACTTCTGAGACTGGATTAGTGTTCATCGTCTCGCGCATGGTCTCGGTTCGGTAAATATTTTGGGCCAATTTTGGAGCAACCCTGGAAATACCATCAGAAGCCCGGACAAGCATCTCTAAGCGTTGGCTTCAATGAAGCCAATGAGAAGAGCATATGTCATATATATTTTAGGGGCAACGCGCATTAAAACTTATTTGTTGGTCTTGGGTCAAATAGATGAGCAGTAATCGCCACGCACTTTGAGAATGTGGATCGCTCATGATTGTTCAATACAATACAAATACAATACAGATGCATCACTGGAAATATCTATGTAAGCCTCGGAAGGTGGCATTTTACTATGTCCAAAGTGGTTTGTGAGGAGTCATTTTGGATATAATAGGATACGTACGTATGTAACTTTCATTGATCCTTTGGATGACTGAATTCAGTGGATAGATTAAGAATTACCAGACTTTTGAGACAGGATTCGAGTTCACTGTTCAGTGTGATTAACTTGGCCTGCGAGGGTTAAGTCAGCGTATCCCAGTCTGTTGCTAAACTGACGGCTTACTGCTGTCCATCCAGTTCAGGAAGCAGCTAGGTAGGTATTCACGTGAGTTGTGATGACGACGCACTGAGTAGTTTGTCTAGCATGCATGTTTGCCGATCGTGTCCCAGAGGCGATTTTACAGGGACGAAATCAGTTGCAGAAAGGGGGGGCAAATTCCATTTTGGCCCCCCTAAACCTGATTTTGGCCCGGTTGCCCCCCCCCCCCCTTGGATCCGCCAGTGTGTAGGTACTCAGATACCGGCGTGGAGCCTTTAGACATCGACTTGGGGCTCTCGGGCATCGGCCTGGGGCCCTCAAGAGCCGGTGGGAGCGCTCAAAAATGGTGTGGGGCCCTGAGACAACATCTGAGATAACACTGGTAGGTACCTGTTTATGCCTTAACCCTATTCCTGGCGGGCTCCGCCGGGACAAGAAACTGGCGGGGGGGGCCGATTCGGCCCCCCCCTGAGATCTCGAGAACGAAGCAAGATAGCGACAAACGGTAAACGGCATCGGATACGCACGGTCAAGATCTACAATTTTTACTAAGTTCATTTTCAGGTCAGGTCAAAGATGACGTCACAGGGGTCGAAAAAGTCAAAATGGCGGCGCTAGATATGGAGAGAGTTTTTCTCGAATAACTTTCGAATTAGTCAAGATAGGAACAAACTAAGGGCATCATCGTGATCCTCTCGTCAATCCGCATCGAATGATATATATGTTGACCTCGCAAGGTCAAGGTCAAAGGTTGACCTCAGGTCACGTGACCTCGAGGTCATCATGTATATCATTCGATGCGTCTTGACGAGCTGAACACAATGAGACCATCCACGCGTCTGTATCTTGTTCCTGTACGGAGTTATTGGCCAAAAACCTTTGGTGACCTTTGATGACGTCACATGACCTCACAGCTGCCCAACAGCAAAACAGACCTCAAGGTAGTGAAGGTTGATCGTATATGAAGTCATGTATGGTATATGGGGCCATTCCGACCCGTTTTAGTGGTAAAAACAGGGAGTTGATTTTTCCCCCATTGACTTATAATAGGGAGGTCGCGAAACTGACCTGACCTTAGGTCACCGATATCAAAATTCCGAGATATACAAATTGCACATACTGGTACCCTAACTAAAGCCTGAAGAGAAGAAATTGATCGGTCAAAAACTCTAGCTCTGGCGTGATTGCAAACTTTTCTGAGGTAGGGTCACCAAACCGCCTCTGGTGACCTGACCTGAGGTCAGATCAACTCAAAATTTTCAGACATGTTGCGTAGAAGCCTTTTAGGAAAAGTCAGAAAATTTGAGCTTCCTAGCTCAACGCGTTTGGGAGAAATAACCAAAAAACCTCAGGGGGGGCTCCTGAGGCCCCCCCCCCCGCCAGGAATAGGGTTCAGGCACCGGTGCGGGGCCGTCAGGCTCGGGCTGGGGCCCTCGAGCATCAGCTTTAGACACTCAAGCGCCAGGGCCACATGGGCCCCCACAACGAACTGTGGGTGTGCAAAAATAGGTGTTTGCACGCTCTCGGGATTTTCAGGGTGTGCAATTGCACACCCTGTCCCCCCCCCCCCCCGGAATCCGCGGTCCCTGGCGTATAAAATAAGGCAAACATAATTGCGCTTTTTTTCTTTTTGTCGTCCTATATAGTCAACTAAGGTGGCTGTGAAATAGCACATGCAATAGATACGCTTGTTACATGATCAGCCGATAATGATAGAAAATGCCAGCCATTGCTGGTCTCAGTTGTTTTACGGGTCTCCCGAAACTGGGTGTAGGCCTGTTTTCTTTGACCTCTTGTCGGAGGATAATACGATCATATCATTCACTGAAGGACATGATGTGGAGTTTGCTAATGTAATAATTGAATGAGGACTTTACTCCACAAGAAATCGTTCGGGTCGGAGCTTTTACCAAGACCAAGGCTGGTCTTTGCCAAGACCTCCACATTCCATTACTTCGCCGCTCCAAGTGCTAGAGATGCTGAACAACATGCAGCACACCGCCAGCAGATGCCGCCTGGTGTCTCTAGACGTGGAAGCGATGTTTCCATCCATCCCGACGCAGGAAGCCATTCCACTCATCCGAGACATGCTTCTAGAACATAGAGAAGCTCTGTCTGACGTCAACTGTCTGAAGCCAGAAGCTATCGCCGACCTCTTGGACCTGTCCATCAAGAACTGCCACGCAGTGGTTCAAGATGGTGACCGTGAGATGGTTCAGACAAACAACTGGCTTGGCCATGGGGAAGAGCTACTCGCCTGTGGTCGCTGACCTCTACATGGGCCATTGGGAGCGTGATCTGCAGCAATTAGCTCTTGCTTGTGGAGGACAAGTTCATGCATTCTGCAGATATGCTGACGACTACTTTGTCCTGTTCGAAGGCAGTGATGACATCATCGGAGAGTGGGTCAGACAGCTAAACAACAAAGATGCGAACATCAAAGTCACAGCAGAGACAGAAGAAGGAAGACAACTCCCCTATTTGGACATCTTCATAAGCAGATTGGAGAACTGTTACAAGACAAAGGTGTACAGAAAAGCGTGCTCTACGAATCAGGTTCCACCCTTCAACTCTTACACCGAGACAAGATACCTTCGATCGGCCATCAGATCAGACTGTTTACGAGTCAGCAGATACTGCACGAGCGTAAAGGATCGGCAGAAGGAACTGGACTTCATTCGCCGGAAATTTCATCAGCATGGCTACCCTATCTCATTCATCAACGACACCATACACCAGACCAATGAAGACCTCCGTCTGAAAGCTCGGGCTTTACCCTCTCCGCCAGACACCAGCAACAGTCAGCTGCAGGTTAGAATGTCAGTGCCCTTCGCAGGTGCTTACTTCTACCAACTGAAAAGAGCAGCCAACAAGATCGGCATCTCACTCGTCTCCAAGCCATCTCAGACACTTGGAGCAGTTCTGTGCAGCAAAAGCAAGCACAAGCTGCCGAAGCACCAGGAGAGCAACGTAGTTTATTAAATCGAGTGCTCCTGCAAGATTGACGGTGATCCGGTCATCTACATCGGCGAGACGGTCAGGGAGCTGGGAACCAGAGTCAGAGAGCACAGAGACTGCTGGTCTGGCTCGAGGAGCTCCAGAGCCAACGCCTCAGCATTCAACTCCCATCGGCAGTGCACGCCTCCGTTTGATGATGCCAAGATCCTCGACCGTGCCGCTCACCATCAGATGAGACTCCTCTTGGAGTCGGCCTACATCAGAACCGTAGGACAACGCGAGACTGTGTTAGTGTCACCAAATGATGCCAATTTGAATACGAATTCAGGTGCTATGCTACAGGATCGCTGGCTACCCATTATCCGCAGTGCCTGCCGCTAAAAGCTTGTACGATTTTGACTTGTCTTTTTTAAATATTTCACGCCCCCCCCCCCCCCACTGGTTGCTGCATATGGCTACTTTTCTTGTGAACTTTATATCCACCTTTTATTAATGTTATTAGTTGTGAATGTTCTAGCCTATTGTTGGAGTGTTTTTGATCATTGCTATCATTTTTACTCTTAACCTATTGAATGATTTTCTTGGTCGTTTATAGTGTATTTTATATACCTGGTACCTTTGTTAGCCTATTACCTATTGATGTTGCATACATGTTTATATCACTTGCTATATATCCTAGGTAGGTCTTTATTACTATTTATCACTTTATATAACCTATGTAATTTAACAGATTTAGATATAATTAGAATGTATATTGCTTATGAGATATTTTCTTCTTTTTCATATACGTTAAATGTTTTATCACTGAATGTCACGTGCTATTTATCTATTTTACTATCTGTAACATGTCCTTGTCTGCCAAAGACGAATCGCCCTCAATTTTGCGACCGATACCCCCGAACCCGATTACGATACGCTGACGAAGCTTTGTAATACAATTCGAAAGCTCCGACCCGAACGATTTCTTGTGGAGTAAAGTCCTCATTCAATTATTACACGATCATATAAAATAAACTTAACATCAAAGTGTTCCCAGGCCATAAGGCATTATCCCCCTAAACAAAAATTTCCGCCTATACCACTTTTGCCGCGTTTTTTTTTTTTACATCTGAAGTGGAGAAGCTCCATGTCTGAACATGGCGCGACCTTTGGCTTCCAACAGATTTGGTCTCCAAAACAAACCCGTTCATGGCCATTTGGTTCACGGCATCCAGTTTTTGTACTGGTAGAATATTACCGCAGTAGTACTCTGTGCTCACGGCTGTCTTTGGGCCATCATATCAAGCCGAATGAGTGCACGGTGGCTCAAAATGTCTCACAATTTGATTTTCGACGGGTGCCTGGCCGTCTCTGCTGTTGGGGCGTTGTAGTCATCTGACGTTCACACACGCCTTTTTCGGGCGGCTCAAATGACAGAATACCTCAGTTAGACCCCAAAGTGTGCTTCAATATACTTTCTGTTGTATGTGTTATGTTTTTGGTATGCATTGTAGTGATTTTCGCTGCTTTTCCCGTAGTTTTCGCATATTTTTCAGGCGAAGGACCCCAAATTCCAAAATTTTGTCGAAGATAGTGGTGGAAAGTAGACTGATGTTCTTTAGATAATCCTGATCTATCGTTTAGCTAGTTCTTAGCTAGATCGGTGACGTTTGTTGTCCATGACAAGCAACCACCCGTTTGACAACTGGTGCATGGCCCTTTTTGGCCGAGCCGAAGCTTGTCAATCAGGTTGATCTCTTGCTCTCTCTGGCTTCGTTAGCTGATATAATCAGGGGCGGATCCAGCCGTTTACAAAGGGAGGGGCCAAAACCGGCCAATGCCGACGTGATACAGGCTCACCAGGTTTACATAGTGGGGCATAATCAAGGAACCGTTTTTTAGAAGACCCGACGTGCACTTCTGTGCCACCGAAAAAATACATGTTTAATACTTAACGATCCCGAAAATATTATTCTATCCGCACCTCGTTTCCATCCCCAGGATACTCAAATCCTTCTCCACACCTCAGCCCCCTGGTCCGGGTTGGACGGCCACCTTTATCCCATGCGGGTAGCTCCACCTCAGGAGCAGGCCCGTAACCGGGTACGGTGACCGTTAGTGGCCTGTCCACGTAATGGGCTCAGCCCCAACGGGTCACCAGTTTGCCCGCTCAGACCAATGTCTCCCCCTTAATCCTAGCATCTCTTCCGCTCGGCTTCACCAAGGAGTGTATGATGCACCGAATTCAGAGGAAGTCACGACCACGACTTTGCGCTTATCACTGTGCTCGGTAGCGACTAAAGCTCACCACTATACCTGTAGAATAAAATGTGAGCAAAATATAATGGAATAATTTATCATTAAGATAGCGTTTTATTTACGACAAAGTAATTCAAGACGAAACCTTGTGTCTAGTTGAGTGTTTTCTTTTGCCTCTGTTTATTTTGGCGTGGTTTCAACTTTCAATTCGAACGAATCAGGGTCTTTCTCCTTGGACCGCATCTTTCGTGTCTAACGTTTAAAAAAGCAGGAGTCAAATGTATGTATGTAATGCATAATGGGAAGCGATACATGTTGATCGGGAAAATGGATGAATGGAATGACATACCATTAGAATTGAGGATATACAGAAGTTGGCGTCTCTTCCAGACGACAGGAACAGCAGGATATAGCAGTAGCGGCTCAGTGATGCAGGTAGGTAGGCTTGGGATCCGACGCCACCAACCACTGTCCACTGTAGCTTCCGTTACCAGGTAGACCAGGCTCACTGTAGAGATGGGAGCCAAAACGTTAGTGGATGCAGTCAGGTCACTGGAGGTGGGATAAGTCAGTGAGGGATTGAATGGGCAGGGTGTAAAATAAAATTAAAGTTATACTGATTTCTTTTTAACCCTCGCCCTGGCAGGGCATTTTTCATAACACGGCCTGGCAGGGGGGGGGGGGGTCGATGCGACCCCCCCTCGCGATTGGCTCCTATGGCACCTAGAAACACCAAATTTGGTAGGTAGGTGGGCCCCCTGGAGTTCTCGCCCCTGTGCAAATTTGGTTGCTCTAGGTCAATATTTAGGGGGGTTTTGGGGGGTATAAATGTAAAAATTTCGCTAAAAACAGGTCAAAAGTTTTTCGCTTATAACTTTTGATCTAATTAAGATAGAGCAAAAAGAAAAGCACCAGTGAACTCAGCACGTCAAGGCGCGTCGAATGATATACTTTTTAGCTTGGTTAAGTGTACTTAAAGTTTTTCTTAAATTTTAAGTAAACTTAAATTAATGAATTAAGTTAAAGTTAACCAAATGGCATCATATCGCATATCATTCGATTCGGCTGATCACCAGGAACACAATGATACCATTTTTTAAGCTCTAGCGTCATTATGTGCCAAGTTATTAGCAAAAACGTCATTTGACCTCAGTTGACCTCATTTGACCTGACCCATGGATAAGTACACCAAACAAAGAGGCACCAAGTGACCTGCTGTTAAGTACTGTGATTTCAAAGCACAAAAATGATAGAACGAAGCGGATAACTCCAGTATTTTCCGAATTTAGTATTTTCCCATAGGCTTAACATTACGACGTCATGACCTCTAACTGACCTCAGGTCAGTGACCTCAAAAAACCCGAACTATATGTTATACAACTCGGTGAACTTAGCACATCCTGAAAGTTTGAAGGAAATCAGTCCAAAACTGTGAGTTGGACAGGTGCAAAAAGAAAATTGAAATTTGACCATGACCTTGTACCGGTTTTTCTGACCTGGTGACCTGACCCAAGGTCATCCGGACCTGAAATTTTCAGGTCATATGTAAAAAGGTTGCCCCATAGGCTGTGCCAAATTTGGCGGCGCTGCGCGCCGCCGTTTTTACGCTATCCTCGAAAAACCTTAGGGGGGGGTCGCATCGACCCCCCCCCCTGCCAGGGCGAGGGTTAAGGTATCACTCCAGCATGAACTTTGTATGTCTGATTATCTCCGTTAGCATGAGTACGCATGGCGATGTGGACGTGTGAATTTACATAATAGCTATGCATTGCACCAAGTGCGCATATAACATTTTTATTGTCCGCACCAGCTTAATTGTCCTTGGCTGCCACCCGAGAACGAGGATAATGGTCAGATACTAGTGCATACATAATAGTAAAATGTGCACCATTATTAAAAAGTAAATAAGTACAGGAAAGCTGAATAACGCAAGCGGCTGACCTTAAGCACAGCGTTTTCCAGGCAGCTTGAGAAGGCGATTCACCACTTCCGCGGCCGCAGGTAGCTCTCCCCGAAACGCTTGCATCAGTACCAGGGCCTCTAGCCTGCTTTCCGTCATGGTAGATCTGGTGGCACTCAGCGTGCGGTCCAGCTTCGAAAACATCCTTTCTGCCTCCGCGGTAGACACCGGTAGCGTGGCTAGAATCATCAGCAGGCGGCTCGTGGCTGGGAAGGCGTCACAGGGACAGCGCCGCAGAGACTCGATGGCCGTCCAAGGTCTCTCTTCTGGTGGCATCCGTGAGCACATTCCGCGCCAGACCACTAGCTCCGCCTCCGCCTGCCGCTCCGTGACTGGTACTAGGTGCCCATACTTTCTCCAGGCCGGCTGAACGTCACCCCAGCTGGCGTTCAGCACACGTGACGACACCAGGTTGGTGAGTGTCATGGCCTTCCGTTGCTGCTCTCCGAAGCGCGCCTTGATGTCCACCAGCAGATGGTCCAGGGCTGGAGCAAAAAGATTAACTCGGAAGTACTCCTCGGGGCTGTCGTTAGACTCGCCTGTCGCCGAGGTCGATGTGCTGGCAGAAGCCCGATGGGCGTTTTTTTTTTCCTTGGACACCCTTGGCCTCCTGATCTTAGTGCCTACGGCAGCCATCATCGCATCTTCAGCCTCCAGGAAGATCCTCGAAAACTCTGCGTTGTCCTGTCTAAGACGTCCCAGCTCCTCCAGGACCCTGTCTAGAAGCTGAACCGCTGCCACGAGGTCTGCCCCCTTCTCCTGCAGGGCTCTTGAGGGAGGCAGGAGGATGCAAGATGCTTTCAAGAGGACGAACAGGCCCACCATCACTTCAGACTTCAGCAGCCCGTTGAGAAGAAGCCCGGCCTTGGTGCTCGTTGCTGGGTCCGTCCACGTCTCGCTATGTCTCAGCACCTCGACCACGGCCGGAAGTTGCTCGACAAATCGCTCCAGAGTGGTGTGCCGTTCCACAAACCTTGTTGGACACATCTTCGGTAGACGGTGCTTTTTCATTTTCATTTTCTCTTGAGCTCGCTGCAGCGCGTCACAACGCTTTACTCCGTTGGTCACAAAAGTGATTACCGCCTCCACAGTGCCGATTGTATTTTTCACACCTTGCACTTTCATCATCTTCGATGTTGCCAGATTTAGGCCATGTGATACACAGTGATAATATTCTGCTTGTGGGGCCACCTCTTTGATCTGAGCTACGACACCGACTCGCTTTTTTGCCATGCACGCCGCGCCATCGTAGGACTGGGCGACCATCATTTCAGGCTGTAGGCCAAGTTCTGACACTTTCTTCAGAATGACCTTGCCAAGATTCTTTCCACTCATCCTTTTCTCTGTCTCATCATCAATGCCCTCCATTTCGTCCATGACATTCAATAGCGCCACAGGGTCTTCTCTTACGATCATATCTTGGCTGGACGTACCGCTGACACTGTCCCCTTTGCCTTTCGCGACGTATTGCACTGTGATCACCATTTGTTCTCTATTTGCACCGTCAGTCGTGTCATCTGCACCAATGTACCAAAAAGGTGCTTCGTTACACCGCTTAACAACGCTTTCTGTGATCATGCTGCCACATACTTGCAATATTTCGTTCTGTGCTGTTTTTGACACATACATGGCGTTTCCAGGCGCTTTCTTCAAGTGCTAAGCAAGTGTGTCGTCTCCAGCTTGAGCTCTCATCCTCAAGAGGGTACGGAAGTTTCCGTCATTGGTCTCTGATACGACATTCTCTTCCGGATCGACTCTCCCGTCGTCTCTATGCCCGCGAAGACTTATGTTTCGAGGCGCAGCCACACAGACTGTTTCCACGACAGACCTCAGTGCGGCCACCGTCCGTTTGTCCTGTCGTTCTGCAAGAGCCTTCATCTGAGGCCTGTTTCACTAACAAATAAAACTTGTATTTACAAAGAAAAAGCTTAAGTTTACAAGAAATAATTACCAACATCTGAGATTTGGATTTCACGAAACCTTTGAACATGAATTTTGAGTTTAAAATTTGCAAACTTTTTTTGCAAGAAAAAGTTTGCTAGAAAACATGGGAATCGCAAACTTTCTGTTTAACGAAGACCAGAAACTTGAAAGAAAACATCGTAATTACAAACCTGAAATTCCAGTGGTCCTGACGTTCGGAATTTTGATACTTTTTGTGCAATAATGCAAAACAGTCATATATTTAGAACAACTATGCTTTGTTGAGTTGATTCATGCTCAATTTTTACTTAGCAGACACCCTAAGAAGCAAAATAATCGGTATTAAAATATCGTCATGTTTTGTCATTCGTGCGCCATAATTGCATTCAACAGTCTTCTGCTGTCAAATGTTTTGCGTGTTATTTTCTTTCAATAATAGGACAATGTGAACTATCATTTATATCTTTTTCCAACAGCATCATTATTTATAATTTAATTAGGCAGCTTTTGACATGAATACTTGACAATATTTGATACAAAGAAGCAATATCTTTAACATGCTATAGTTCTTGATTAAAAACAATTTTACTGTTTACAAGTTTATTTGCAAACATTTTCTTATCGGAGGTGCCACTGGCGATGAAGCTTAGTGAAATCGGTTTTTACGTAGTTGGTAAAAATACTTATGAATTGTAAACTACACACAGTTGTAAATACAAGTTTTTAGTGAAACAGGCCTCTGCTCTGAAACTTGTCCCTGGGATGCCTCCATCCTCCGAACGAACTCTGTTGCTCGAATGTGGTTCGTCACGTGATAGGGAAGGGAGTTGTGCTCTGTCACATGTCCATCTTTCCTTTTCTTGGAGTTCGTGTTGGCGCAAAAAGTCAGTCTTTTGAAGCATCTCAGTGGCTGCGTGACAAGTTTTCCCAGTTGCTGACCCCCGCCCTTGTCGCTAACTCCAAACAGCAGGCAGCTGACACACCAGGCGCCGGTCTGCTCTCCAAACTGGGACACTGCCAGCCACGGGAAGTCTCTCAAGGTTTTCTCCGTGCACCTCCTGGGGCGCGATTTTCCGTTAATGTCATGATGGCCTGTGGGGAACTCGTCCCGATTCGCAGGTACCCATCGTTCCTTCAACGCATGGAGACGGTCCTGATCGGTCAGATTTTCTCGCTTGGATACGAGCCGGCCGATATCACCCGGATGAGCTGTCTCACAACGCCCATACCTGCATAGCCCTTTGTCAGCACTACCATTACCAAAAGGATTGGGTTGTTCAGGTTCTATCAGCTCAGCGCCCGCAGGCTCCTTGCCAGCGTGAGATACTCTTTCAGGCGCATTGCTGGAAGGAGATGTAGGAGCTTCATGCCCGGCATTCACTATCGCCGAGTCAGGATTGCCATCAGGGCCTTCGGTAACGGCACTACTTTCGACTTGTCGGCAGGTGGGCGAACCCCGGATCGCCCACCTGCGCTCCATGACGAACCGGTCGTGGGGACTGCAGGAATAGCAGCTCCGGACGGTGGCCAATGGCTACATCAGAGGAGCCCTCGAGTATGCGGCATCGGCGTGGCTACCCGCCACGCCCCCCGGACATGTCGAGCAGTTGGACCGCGAGCTACGATCGGTGGCTCGCGTGGTGACCGGCTGCACACGCTCAACCCCGGTAGCGTCGCTCATGGCAGAGGCCGGACTACCAGCCGCTCAGGTCAGGCGAGGCACTCTGGCCACCAGGATGCTCTGCCTGGCGAGATCGCTACCTGAAGACGACCCGCTGCGAGTGATCGCCGATCAAGACCCCCTCGCCGACTGAAGTCGACCACTGGATGGAGACGCCTAGGGAGAGATCAGGCCCTCCGAGCATGCCACCTGGAGGATGTGCCGGTGGAGGAGCGCCTGCAGGTGATGCTCCCCCCGTGGTCTGACCTGGGCACCGTCAGGATATCCCCGAACATGAGCGGGGCTGCTAGCCGGGACGCCCCCGCCGCGATTCGCCGCCAGACCGCCGAGAACTACCTCGCCACCTTCCCAGAAGCCGCTACCTGGATCTGGAGCGATGGCTCGGCGGAGGGCGGCACGACGAACGGCGGCGGCGGCGCCCTCCTCATACTCAGGAATGGGGAGGCCAGGGAGATCAGGGTCGCCACAGGACGCCTGTGCTCCAGCACCCGCGCCGAATTGTGCGCTATCAAAGCGGCGCTGGAGGAGGTCAGCAACCTATTAGGTGCCGAGGCAGAGGGACCCGTGGTCCTGTGTACCGACTCCCAGGCGGCGCTGTCCATGCTGGCCGGAGGGGCGGGATCGCAGACCACCCCGATGGGCGCGGCGATCTGGGCCCTGCTGCTCAGCATCTCCGCCAGAGGTCAGGAGGTGATGCTGCAGTGGGTACCAGCGCATTGCGGTATCCCCGGTAACGAAAAGGCGGACGAGCTGGCGAGAGAAGCAGCCGGCCTCCAGCAGGAGGCGCCAGCGGATGTCCGCACCATCACGGGCGCCGTGGCCAGGACGGCTGCAGAGGCATGGCGCAAGTCGTGGCCGGATTCTTTCTTCCGGCGAGTTTGGGGAGACTGGATGCCGAGCCCGGTCTCCGGCGTGAGCAGGAGCGAGGCGGTGGATGTACACCAACTGAGGGCCGGTCACTGGGGAATGGCCCGCCAGTATCTCCAACGTATCGGCCGCCTTCCGACGAACTCGTGCCCCGGCTGCCCCGAGAAGGACTGCCCTGCGGCGCGATGTATCGTGTGCAAGGAGGAGGCGGACACACCGGAGCATGTGCTGCTCCGGTGCCCGAGTCTCGCCGGACTGCGCCTTCGGTTGCTCGGCAACATACACGTGGACCCTGCGCAGCTGCGCGACGGCGACGTCGTCGCGGCCTTGGCCCGCGGCTTCAGGCGCCATCTGGAGCCGCTGGCTGACGGGCGACCCTAGAGGTCGCCCGGGAACAACAACAACAACAACAACTTGTCGGTCTCTCCCGGATGGACCAGCGCGGAAAAAATCGAAGATAGTTTTTGGCGCTTTGCAGTCGGCTCTGGGTCTCCAGAATGACTGGATTCCCCTCCCGTAGGCATCTTGGATAACGTCAGGCGTTGAGCCAGGCGAATCCAGACATTCTGGAGACCCAGAGCCGACTGCAAAGCGCCAAAAAACTATCTTCGACTTTTTCCGCGCTGGTCCATCCGGGAGAGACCGACAAGTCGAAAGTAGTGCCGTTACCGAAGGCCCTGATGGCAATCCTGACTCGGCTATAGTGAATGCCGGGCATGAAGCTCCTACATTTCCTTCCAGCAATGCCCCTGAAGGAGTATCTGACGCTGGCAAGGAGCCTGCGGGCGCTGAGCTGATAGAACCTGAACAACCCAATCCTTTTGGTAATGGTGGTGCTGACAAAGGGCTATGCAGGTATGGGCGTTGTGAGACAGCTCATCCGGGTGATATCGGCCGGCTCGTATCCAAGCGAGAAAATCTGACCGATCAGGACCGTCTCCATGCGTTGAAGGAACGATGGGTACCTGCGAATCGGGACGAGTTCCCCACAGGCCATCATGACAATAACGGAAAATCGCGCCCCAGGAGGTGCACGGAGAAAACCTTGAGAGACTTCCCGTGGCTGGCAGTGTCCCAGTTTGGAGAGCAGACCGGCGCCTGGTGTGTCAGCTGCCTGCTGTTTGGAGTTAGCGACAAGGGCGGGGGTCAGCAACTGGGAAAACTTGTCACGCAGCCACTGAGATGCTTCAAAAGACTGACTTTTTGCGCCAACACGAACTCCAAGAAAAGGAAAGATGGACATGTGACAGAGCACAACTCCCTTCCCTATCACGTGACGAACCACATTCGAGCAACAGAGTTCGTTCGGAGGATGGAGGCATCCCAGGGACAAGTTTCAGAGCAGATGAAGGCTCTTGCAGAACGACAGGACAAACGGACGGTGGCCGCACTGAGGTCTGTCGTGGAAACAGTTTGTGTGGCCGCGACTCAAAACATAAGTCTTCGCGGGCATAGAGACGACGGGAGAGTCGATCCGGAAGAGAATGTCGTATCAGAGACCAATGACGGAAACTTCCGTACCCTCTTGAGGATGAGAGCTCAAGCTGGAGACGACAAACTTGCTGAGCACTTGGAGAAAGCGCCTGGAAACGCCATGTATGTGTCAAAAACAGCACAGAACGAAATATTGCAAGCATGTGGTAGCATGATCACAGAAAGCGTTGTTAAGCGGTGTAACGAAGCACCTTTTTGGTTCATTGGTGCAGATGACACGACTGACGGTGCAAATAGAGAACAAATGGTGATCACAGTGCGATACGTCGCGAAAGGCAAAGGGGGCAGTATCAGCGGTACGTCCAGCCAAGATATGATCGTAAGAGAAGACCCTGTGGCGCTATTGAATGTCATGGACGAAATAGAGGGCATTGATGATGAGACAGAGAAAAGGATGAGTGGAAAGAATCTTGGCAAGGTCATTCTGAAGAAAGTGTTAGAACTTGGCCTGCAGCCTGAAATGATGGTCGCCCAGTCCTACGATGGCGCGGCGTGCATGGCAAGTGAGCGATTCGGTGTCGTAGCTCAGATCAAAGAGGTGGCCCCACAAGCAGAATATTATCACTGTGTATCACATGGCCTAAATCTGGCAACATCGAAGATGATGAAAGTGCAATGTGTGAAAAATACAATCGGCACTGTGGAGGCGGTAATCACTTTTGTGACCGACGGAGCAAAGCGTTGTGACGCGCTGCACCGAGCTCAAGAGAAAATGAAAATGAAAAAGCACCGTCTACCGAAGATGTGTCCAACAAGGTTTGTGGAACGGCACACCGCTCTGGAGCGATTTGTCGAGCAACTTCCGGCCGTGGTCGAGGTGCTGAGACATAGCGAGACGTGGACGGACCCAGCAACGAGCACCAAGGCCGGGCTTCTTCTCAACGGGCTGCTGAAGTCTGAAGTGATGGTGGGCCTGTTCGTCCTCTTGAAAGCATCTTGCATCCTCCTGCCTCCCTCAAGAGCCCTGCAGGAGAAGGGGGCAGACCTCGTGGCAGCGGTTCAGCTTCTAGACGGGGTCCTGGAGGAGCTGGGACGTCTTAGACAGGACAACGCAGAGTTTTTGAGGATCTTCCTGGAGGCTGAAGATGCGATGATGGCTGCCGTAGGCACTAAGATCAGGAAGCCAAGGGTGTCCAAGGGAAAAAACGCCCATCGGGCTTCTGCCAGCACATCGACCTCGGCGACAGGCGAGTCTAACGACAGCCCTGAGGAGTACTTCCGAGTTAATCTTTTTGCTCCAGCCCTGGACCATCTGCTGGTGGACCTCAAGGCGCGCTTCGGAGAGCAGCAACGGAAGGCCATGACACTCACCAACCTGGTGTCGTCACGTGTGCTGAACGCCAGCTGGGGTGACGTTCAGCCGGCCTGGAGAAAGTATGGGCACCTAGTACCAGTCACGGAGCGGCAGGCGGAGGCGGAGCTAGTGGTCTGGCGCGGAATGTGCTCACGGATGCCACCAGAAGAGAGACCTTGGACGGCCATCGAGTCTCTGCGGCGCTGTCCCTGTGACGCCTTCCCAGCCACGAGCCGCCTGCTGATGATTCTAGCCACGCTACCGGTGTCTACCGCGGAGGCAGAAAGGATGTTTTCGAAGCTGGACCGCACGCTGAGTGCCACCAGATCTACCATGACGGAAAGCAGGCTAGAGGCCCTGGTACTGATGCAAGCGTTCCGGGGAGAGCTACCTGCGGCCGCGGAAGTGGTGAATCGCCTTCTCAAGCTGCCTGGAAAACGCTGTGCTTAAGGTCAGCCGCTTGCGTTATTCAGTTTTCCTGTACTTATTTACTTTTTAATAATGGTTCACATTTTACTATTATGTATGCACTAGTATCTGACCATTATCCTCGTTCTCGGGTTCTCGGGCCAAGGACAATTAAGCTGGTGCGGACAATAAAAATGTTATATGCGCACTTAGTGCAATGCATAGCTATTATGTAAATTCACATGTCCACATCGCCATGCGTACTCATGCTAACGGAGATAATCAGACATACAAAGTTCATGCTGGAGTGATACCTTAAAAAGAAATCAGTTATAACTTTAATTTTATTTTACACCCTGCCCACTCAATCCCTCACTGACTTATCCCACCTCCAGTGACCTGACTGCATCCACTAACGTTTTGGCTCCCATCTCTACAGTGAGCCTGGTCTACCTGGTAACGGAAGCTACAGTGGACAGTGGTTGGTGGCGTCGGATCCCAAGCCTACCTACCTGCATCACTGAGCCGCTACTGCTATATCCTGCTGTTCCTGTCGTCTGGAAGAGACGCCAACTTCTGTATATCCTCAATTCTAATGGTATGTCATTCCATTCATCCATTTTCCCGATCAACATGTATCGCTTCCCATTATGCATTACATACATACATTTGGCTCCTGCTTTTTTAAACGTTAGACACGAAAGATGCGGTCCAAGGAGAAAGACCCTGATTCGTTCGAATTGAAAGTTGAAACCACGCCAAAATAAACAGAGGCAAAAGAAAACACTCAACTAGACACAAGGTTTCGTTTTGAATTACTTTGTCGTAAATAAAACGCTATCTTAACCCTCGCCCGTATTGGTGTTTTTCCAGCCGCGAACGTATAAGGGGGGGGGGGGTCCGTTGGACCCCCCTGCCGTTTCGCCCCTGATCGAGCTAGAGCTTCGCGGAAAAAAACGAGCGTGTTGCTCGTGACGAGAGGAAGCCGATGATACCCAATTTTAAGGTCCTAGGTCATTGGTTGACCTTGCAGATCAGGTCAATGACCCAAAAGTCGGGAAAATCGGGACCTGTTAGAACGTCGTGAAGTGTGGCTGCTATGGGGTTTTTCGGGGTGCTGATCACGAATATCATGTTAGTTTTGATCACAGATGATGTCTTCATGCATTTAGACCAGGTCGGGTCAGGTCAGGTCAGGTCAGGTCAGGTCAACCAGTAAGGGTATTCGTAGTAGGTGGCAACCGCCTCTAACAGCTTCGTAACATGTTACGATACCTTAATCCGATCGAGCTGAGACCCCTCAAAGGCACGTCGCGCATCCTTGATCTATAAGTTGTGCAAATTTCACCGGACTAGGTGCAACGGTCTGGCCTGTAGTCCACGCAAAGCACCACCAAGTCGGGACCTCGGTAACGGACAGACGCACCCTCCTCAAATAGTAATATAGATTTTCGGGATCGTTAAGTATTAAACATGTATTTTTTCGGTGGCACAGAAGTGCACGTCGGGTCTTCTAAAAAACGGTTCCTTGATTATGCCCCACTATGTAAACCTGGTGAGCCTGTATCACGTCGGCATTGGCCGGTTTTGGCCCCTCCCTTTGTAAACGGCTGGATCCGCCCCTGATTATATCAGCTAACGAAGCCAGAGAGAGCAAGAGATCAACCTGATTGACAAGCTTCGGCTCGGCCAAAAAGGGCCATGCACCAGTTGTCAAACGGGTGGTTGCTTGTCATGGACAACAAACGTCACCGATCTAGCTAAGAACTACTATGAACGTCAAACCCCTTGAGACCCCACTTTTTTGCGATAATTTTTAAATGCGTCAACTTTCGTGGACAATATTCTGGCAATGTATGTTTCCGAACCTGCCGAAACTTTTATTACTAAGGTATTTTGACGCCAAATGATTATAGAAGGTACTTCTCATTCACATCGTAATGTTAAGGTCAATTCAGGCCCGGGCAGAGGCTTGCGCTCGGCCACACTCGAGCCCCGCCACCAGCGCCATCTGCTCTAAATGCCATCTACCAGCGCCCGCTACCGCTACCAGCTACCGCCCACCATCAAGCCTGAATGGAGCGAGAGACGCGAGTGACCGGTCGCCGGGCAAGGAGCGCCGGAGGGGTAGGGCGGAGCTTAGCGCTGACGTCATTACGTGGCTCCGCCCCATGAGAGCGTAGCCTCTACCCAAACAGCAGATTCGTTCCGTGAAATTTAACATTACGAGTGAATGAGAAGTACCTTTAATAATCGTTTGGCGTCAAAATACCTTAGTAATAAAATTTTCGGCAGGTTCCGAAACACACATTGCCAGAATATTGTCAACGAGAGTTGACGCATTTAAAAATTATCGCAAAAAAGTGGGGTCTCAAGTGGTTTGACGTCCATAGTAGCTAAACGATAGATCAGGATTATCTAAAGAACATCAGTCTACTTTCCACCACTATCTTCGACAAAATTTTGGAATTTGGGGTCCTTCGCCTGAAAAATATGCGAAAACTACGGGAAAAGCAGCGAAAATTACTACAATGCATACCAAAAACATAACATATACAACAGAAAGTATATTGAAGCGCAATTTGTGGTCTAACGGAGGTATTCTGTCATTTGAACCCCCCGAAAAAGGCGTGTGTGAACGTCAGATGACTACAACGCCCCAACAGCAGAGACGGCCAGGCACCCGTTGAAAATCAAATTGTGAGACATTTTGAGCCACCGTGCACTCATTCGGCTTGATATGATGGCCCAAAGACAACCGTTAGCACAGAGTACTACTGCGGTAATATTCTACCAGTACAAAAACTGGATGTCGTGAACCAAATGGCCATGAACGGGTTTGTTTTGGAGACCAAATCTGTTGGAAGCCAAAGGTCGCGCCATGTTCAGACATGGAGCTTCTCCACTTCAGATGTAAAAAACGCGGCAAAAGTGGTATAGACGTATAGTGGTATTTTTGTTTTGGGGATAATGCCTTATGGCCTGGGAACACTTTGATGTTAAGTTTATCTTATATGATCGCATTATCCTCCGACAAGAGGTCAAAGAAAACAGGCCTACACCCAGTTTCGGGAGACCCGTAAAACAACTGAGACCAGCAATGGCTGGCATTTTCTATCATTGTCGGCTGATCTTGTAACAAGCGTATCTATTGCATGTGCTATTTCACAGCCACCTTAGTTGACTATATAGGACGACAAAAAAGAAAAAAACGCAATTATGTTTGCCTTATTTTATACGCCAGGGACCGCGGATTCCGGGGGGGGGGACAGCCCTGAAAATCCCGAGAGTGTGCAAACACCTATTTTTGCACACCCACAGTTCGTTGTGGGGGCCCATGTGGCCCTGGCGCTTGAGTGTCTAAAGCTGATGCTCGAGGGCCCCAGCCCGAGCCTGACGGCCCCGCACCGGTGCCTGAATGCATAAACAGGTACCTACCAGTGTTATCTCAGATGTTGTCTCAGGGCCCCACACCATTTTTGAGCGCTCCCACCGGCTCTTGAGGGCCCCAGGCCGATGCCCGAGAGCCCCAAGTCGATGTCTAAAGGCTCCACGCCGGTATCTGAGTACCTACATGGCTAGCTCAGGGATCCACGCTAGTTTCTGAGGCCTAACCGGCTCTTGAGGGCCCTAACCGGCTCTTGAGGGCCCCTGCCCCCTTAACGCCCTCTTGTGGCCGATGCCTGAGGGTCCCGCATCGGTACCTGAAAGCCACCACAGTTATCTCAGGGCCCCACCCCAGTTTCTGAAGGCTCTCACCGGCTCTTAAGGGGCCCCAGACCGATATCCAAGGGCCTCTGGTCAATGCCCGGGGGCCCCAGGCCAATGCCCGAGGGCCCCAAGCCGTTACCCGAGGGCCCAAACAGCTATCTCAGGGTACCATGCCAATTTCCGTGGGCCCTAAGCGGCTCTCGAGGGCCCAGGCCGATGCCTGAGATACCCAGGCTGATGTTAGAGGGCCGGCCGACACAAGTATTTGAGGCGGTCCCTAAGTCAGTTTCTAAGGGTGTCCACGAACGCTGTCTGGTTAAAGCTGTGATCTCTGAGGGCCCTACGCAGGTTTTTAAGTGCACTCAGCTCCTATTTAGGATTTCACACCGACCTCTGAGATCGGATGGCTTATGCACGCCGCAGAGGAGCTCTTGCCGGCTCCTGAGGGCTCCGTGCTGATAGCTGAGGGCCCCATGCCAATACTCGAGAGCCCCATTCAATAATCTCAGCGCCCTACACCAGTTTAAGGAACGCCGTTCGGCCAAGGCCGACCTCCGAGGAAGAGTCCTATGCAAGCCTCTGAGTGCCCGCACTTTTTTTTTAGGATCTCACACCAGTCGCTTAGGGACGTATCATAAAAGTATTACGCCTACAACTTTGTTCATTACGGTACAGCGACGATTTTTACTGTAAAATACGAGTCTGGGTAATTCTGGAACACCCTGTAAGCTACATTTAAAGTCTCGTTGCAGTCTGGCTTATCGTTCCTAGGCTTCAGAAGCAGAACATACCCATGACTGAAACCACACATTACTTCTGCTGTGGACTGTACTTTTAGCCAGAAAATAAATGTTCGGGTAATTCTGGGACACCCTGTAGGTCAACTAAAAAAGTCCCCCGCTCTAGAGGCGGCCGGCCGGCCGAACCCCCGGATTCCAGCCCGATTCTACTGCGCAGGTTACGGCAGCGACACTGGGTCAGGTCGGTGCACCCGGCGAGTTGGTTGGTTGGCGGCGGCCGGCCGTGGAGTGAGGACGTCGTGTGTGGGGCGCAGAGATGCCGCAGTGCAAAGAAGGGGAAGATAGTGACCCTGCACGACATAGGCGTCGCCAGAGATTTTCGGTTGGGGGGGGGGAGCAAAATCAGCTTTTGTGTTAAATCTTGCCTTTCCCCAGTCGTTACTCACTCGTTTTACATATCATTCGACGCGCAATGGTGCGAGGAATCCGATGGTGACAAAGTTTTCCTTTCAGCTACGACATGCACTTTTTTAACAGAAAAAGTCGAAATTTTGACATTTCTGGTCAAAAACGTCCGGTAGGATGACATAGGATGCGATTGCCGATTCACTGCAGAGGGCCCCTGTCAGTGGCGCAGCCAGGGGGTGGTTGGGTTGAAGGGTCAGCTGACCCCCCCCCCCCCTGAAATTTCTGTCAGGGGCCCGCTCGAGGGAGGGAGGGAGGGAGAGAGAGAGAGAGAGAGAGAGAGAGAGAGAGAGAGAGAGAGAGAGAGAGAGAGAGAGAGAGAGAGAGAGACAGAGAGAGAGAGACAGAGACAGAGAGAGAGAGAGAGAGAGAGAGAGAGAGAGAGAGACACAGAGAGAGAGAGAGAGAGACAGAGAGACAGAGAGAGAGACAGAGAGAGAGAGACAGAGAGAGAGACAGAGAGAGACAGAGAGAGAGAGAGAGAGAGAGAGAGACAGAGAGACACAGAGAGACAGAGAGACAGAGAGAGAGACAGAGAGAGAGACAGAGAGAGACAGAGAGAGAGACAGAGAGAGAGACAGAGAGAGAGAGACAGAGAGAGAGAGAGAGAGAGAGAGAGAGAGAGAGAGAGAGAGAGAGAGAGAGAGAGAGAGAGAGACAGAGAGAGAGAGAGAGAGAGAGAGAGAGAGAGAGAGAGAGAGACAGAGAGAGAGAGAGACAGAGAGACAGAGACAGAGAGAGAGAGAGAGACAGAGAGAGCTCCTGAAACTGGACAGAGGTCAGCAGCTGATAGTGGCTTCGGCATACCGACCGCCAAACCGCTCTGTGGCCGCCGTCTCATCAGACTTAACCGACCTAGAAACGCAATACCAACGCGTGCTTGTTGATCACCCAAAGCTTGAGGGGCCTCAGAGGCCCTTTATTCCCCTAAGAGGACCCTCCGTTCGCCTTAGGGGGTCCTCTGTTCGCCTCAGAGGGCTCTCTGGTCATCTCAGAGGGCCCTTTGGTGGCCTCCAAGGGTCATATTTGACCTCTTTGTGGTGTCTGAGGGGGCCCTCTGACCTCTGTTTGCCTCAGAGGGCCCCCCGGTGACCTCCAACTTCCAAGGACCCTTTTTGATCTCAGAGGGGCCGTCTATTGGTCGCATAGGGCCCCTTGTGGCCTGAAATTGACCCTCATACCTCAGAGGGCCTTCTGTTCTTCCTGAGGGGTCCTCTGCTGGCCTGAGAGGGTTCTGTGAGTGCCTGAGAGGGCCTTCTGTGTGTCTGAGAGGGCCCTGTTCGTTCCAAATGGCCCTTTAATTACTTCACAAGGTCACTCTTTGGCCTACGAGTAAAGGTGTCCTTTGATAGTCCTAAAATGATCCCTAAAAGAGTTCTCTGATACTTTTTAGTATGTGAAAAAATTGTAGGTGGTCAAAAGGGCCCTCGAAGTGATTTAAATATTTTTCGAGATTAAAAAAAACTTCTTACCTGGGCTCCAGGGGGGGAGTCCTAGGACCCCCAGAACCCCCTTACATACGCCACTGTGTGTGTGTGTGTGTGTGTGTGTGTGTGTGTGTGTGTACTTGTAAGCCATCACTTTTGGGGTCATTTTGTGATCGCACACCTGCAATGTGAGGACACCATGTCACATTCACGGACAGTTTTGGTGTCCTCGGATTTAGAAGGCGGATATACCCATATTTTTCATTTTTTGAACGATTTAAGAGTTTTTGGAGTGTCCCGAAATTTCACGTCTTTTGAGATCGAGTGCGGAAAGTGTGTGAGTGCGGAAATTTCGGAGCGTTTCCTATTCTGTGCGACGGATAGTGGTGTTTGGAATCGAAGGCATATCCACCATTCATGAATCATGACTAGCGATTCATTGCCGCAATACATTTGTTCTTTGCATTTGGGATAATATTTTGTATTAATATATTTGTTTATTTAATATCAAACACCTAGGATTATTCTTGAGTTAATTTAAATTTGAATCTTTTTTGTTAAATCAGACTCAATCTGAATCCTTTGCTGGATAAACAGGGAGCATGCGGCCCTTGCGCGTAGATTGGTTGCCTCATACTATGACGTAATAGGTACATTATGTTGATTGGTCAGTTTACCTCAAAACGCTTTTGGCTTCGACGCTCATTGGCCCAACTTTCGCGTGCCTCCAACCGCCTTTTCATAAGAAGTTTGTACGTTTTTAGATTTAACTTTTCCGGTGGTTTTCGCGTGGATTTTCGTCAACTTCGTGAACAACTACTGTCGTCCGATTTGTAAGTGCATCATGCCTATTTTCCCATTCGTGAATTAGGATAGCAAAGCCTTTTCAGAATTATTC